>NW_028258173.1:12404238-12704768 GCF_053883595.1 Heterocephalus glaber | reverse complement strand
GCAGAGAATGGGAAGTCACTGGCATGAGCTACAGACTGTGCCCTGCTCTGGCTGCAAAGCCTGCTTTGTAGCAGAACCAACTGGCATCATTTTAGAAGTTCCTCTAGCAACGTTTGGCAGCCTGGGAGCAGAATCAGAGATAATGAGTGGTTGGCTTGCCTCAGAGTCAGGGATTTGTGGCAGAAAATCAAGAGGCTCGAGGTGTGAAGATGCTGAGTGTTTTCTGTCCTCACCTTGGAGGGTGAGTTGCATGATGACTTGGGGGAGGTGCTGTGAGTCCTTCGTGGCTCCAACCATGCTGCTTTGAAGTCAATGCCCTGCTGTCTCCGTGGCTGCCCAGGGTCACACACAGACCTGAAGATGTGGGGCTGGCCCTTCTGACTTTGTCAATGTGGGAAGTGTGTCCTCAGTTTGGACAGAGACTTCTAGGTCTCAGGGACTTGTCTCGCTCCCTTAAGGCACACACCAGTAGATTTGCTTGAAAGTAGTGACATGATGAATACTAGGGCTTTTTTCTCCTCTTTCTTTTTAGTTTTGGTTTAAAGCACAACAACATGACAAAATGTACTTTCTAATCTTTTCTTTATTTTTGTCCGTATATATATCATATTATGTTAGAGGGCTTCTAAAAAGCCTCCCAGAGACCTCTGCTTCCTGTTTTTCATGCCCTTGTGTTATAAAGTGTGAGCTGAACCTAGGGACTTAATCTAATGAATAGAAAAATAAAAAAAGCAACAGGATGTTACTTCTGAATTTGGGGTTGTAAAAATCGTGACTTGTGTTTCACTTGTCTTTTCTTACTGTTGCTTTCTCACTTTGGGGTAACTGCCATGTTGTGAGCTGCCCTAAGTAGAGGCCCATGTGACAGGAAAATGAGGGTCACTCCCAGCCAGGTCCAGTGAGGAACTGAGGCTCTCAGTCTAGGAAACTGCAAAGAACGCTGCCAACAACCAACAAGATTACAAATGGATTCTTCCCCCGACAAATCTTGAGACACAAGTTCCAGGTGACACTTGAGTATAGCATGTAAAGCAGAGTCTAATCTGTGCTTGAATTCCTGACCCACAGACACTGTGCAATAATCAATGATGTTTTAAGCCATTAAGCTGTGGAAGTATTTGTTTAGCAGCAATAGATAACAAATACACATGTATTATGAGCTTTAAAATGCTATTACTTATAAGACATCTATTATTTTATGTACCCTAAATAAGAAACATTACTTTTGTAAAGATTGAATGATCCTACCAATATAATCTATTATCAGATGGTAACTCATTTTACTGTAGGATGTAGCCTGATTTCAGACATGCTAATATGTGAAAAATGTGCATCTTCGAATCAGTGACACTATGGTAGTTGTAACCATCATATGCATAAATTTCATGTAATATATTTTCTACTGGATGATTTAGTATGGAGGTAGTCCTAGGCTGTGTATAGCCTTTTACCATCAGTTTGTATTTGAAAAGGCAGCAAAAGCACATGGCAAAGTATTTAACATAGCTAACAGATAATACCCACATGGTGATGAAGCGTAATTGTCAATTTGACTGGATTAAGAGACTCCTAGAGAGGTGATTGGGTCATGGGGACCCTGTACTCATCAGTGGATTAACTCACTAATGTTCATAGCTGCACATGCTGTTATTACAAGGTGAGGCCCAATTGAACATGGCTCAGTGGGGGTATGCCTTGGAGAGTATATCTCTTGTTGGTGCTCTTTTTCCTGTGCTCTGCTTCCTAGCTCTCATAGGTGGAGCAGCTTTCCGCCACCAGTTTTCTGCCATGCCATTTCTGCCTTGCAGTCAGCTGACTATGGATTGACCCCTCTGGAATGGTGAGCCAAAATAAATCTCTTCTCCTTAAATTGTGGTGTTGGGTATTTTGTTCCAGTAATGGGAAAGCTAACCCATATGGTACCCAAGTGCTCCTTCTCTCTTCTATCTTTTCTCTTTTAACACAGTTGGTAGCATACTATGTACATTGCTCTCTACCTTGCTCACTTTTAAAAAGATGTCATGGAAATATTTTCATAATACTATGTAAAGATATTCTCCAAACTTTGTAATAGCTGCATAAGAGCTAGGAGAGCCTTGCACCATTATTTTCTAGAATCAAGCTTTTGAGTCTGAGAAGTGTAACATCATCATGATTCCGTCAACCATTGTTGTCCTCGAGAATCCTTTTTCTCTACTTAAAAAAAAAAATTATTTAAAAAAAAATTTTGAGACACAGTCTTGTTAAGTCACTAACTTGCCTAGGTTGGGCTCAAACTTGCAACCCTTCTGCCTCAGCCTCCCAGTGTGCTGCCACACCTGGGTTCCTCTAAAATCTTTTTAGGATTTTCTTTTTATCCATGATTTATAAAATTCTGTGAAGATGTGTCCTGATGTAGGAATGTTGTTTTTATTATAATGATCTCATCAAATCCTTTGGGATTATTATTTCCATTTTACTACTTGAGAAAGAGAAGTTTGGGCAGGGTCCAAGACACATAGCCCATTAGTGGTGGAGCTCAGATTAGGAGCTACATCTTTGATGCTCCATGTGGTGTCCTTTGAATGCTATTTTGGATGTAAATATTTTTTTTTCTCAAATTCCCTCTACTGTTCTATCTCATTATAGTTGCATTTCATTATGGATTATTTTTATAGAAATAGCTTTTGGCAGTTGGGTAAAAATCATATATTCATCAAAATTCAAGCTATATAGGAGTAAAAAACCAGTAAAAATGACCTGAGGTCCAGTAGCCAGTGGTAAATTTTGTTAACATCTTGAGTTCCTTTCTAGAGACCTCCCTGGGCACACGCACAAAGATGCATTCAATTTTATGTAAATAAAGCTGTTCTCTCTGTACTCATCTCTGACCTATTTTTGAATACAATCATATCTTGCAGCTCTCTTTCCATGTCAGTAAACACAGAGCATCCCTGGGAATGAATGGAGACTGCTCCTGTTGGGACTTTCACTTTTTGAGGTTTCGGTTACCTGTGGTCAACCATAGTATGAAAACATGGTATGGGAAATTCCAGAAATAAACATTTCATATATTTGAAAGTGCACACCATCCTCAGTCCTGTGATCAGATCTCATGCTGTCCTCACTCTGTCCACACCAGGGCACGAATCATTCTCTGTCCATTGTATCCATGGTGTCTGCACTGCATCAGTCTGGCTATTAGATCTTCTGTTAAGGTTTTGCAGTGTTCAGTAGTCCAGGGGTTCCGGTATCTACTGGGTCTTGGAACATTCCCTGACGACTAGAGAGACTACTACATCTGCCATAGTTTGCAGATCCATTCCCCTATTGATGGGATTTTAAGTGTTTTCTGACTATTTTCTATTGTAAAGCATGCAGCAATAAGGCTCTTTGTGTACTTCCTGGAGCTCTGCTTATTGATAGGTGTGCTCACGTTTGTTTTGACACACATTGCCAAACCATCTTCTAGAAGAGATGCTCACCAATGTTTCAATTTTTGGTAGTAAAATCCATCTCTCTTTACTTTACCATTACTTCAAACATTAGAAAATTATTTTTTTGAAGACTTAGCATGTCTTTATGTCATTTTCCTATAATTTGATTAAAAAGATAAAACTTGAATCCAACTGGAGTACACAGGCTTTTGATTTCCAGTTTTATCAGAAATCAAGTGGCAATTTTTTTCTTCAGGGCAGAAGAAATCTTCTCTTTCTTCAGATAAGGAAATTTTTCTAATGTCAGGTAGATAAAGTAGGATTTGTTTTTATAAATATTTATTATTCTTATTGGTATGAGTTATCTATGATTTATTTTTGTTCAGAAGACCAAAACAACAAAAATAGAAAGAGATAAATTAAAAATTCTTGACTTCCTCAACCCCCCTCTGTTGTCAAATTCATTCTTACCCCCAAGGGTGATATGAGTTTATCATTTTGATAAACCTTCACTGATTTACTCTTGCATTTACGTATATCAATACATATAGAAATTGTACATAGAGCTGTTTCCTATGTACCCTGGGGTTCTGTATCTGGAGATTCAATTAACTACAAATACAAGATATTTGAAAAAAAATGCATCAATCCTGTACAGATTTTTTCTTGTCATTATTCTCTCAACAATTCAGAAAAACAACTTTTATAGAGCTCTACATTTCCAATGCATTAGGTATTATAAGTAATCTGGAGAATTATATAGGTTATATGCAAATCAACCATACTATATCTGATACTTGAGCATTCCAGGATTTTGGTATCGTTGGGAGCCCTTCCCCGCAAAGAAAACAATACCCCAGGGATTCCTGGGGATCACTCTCCGGCAGATTGCTTTTTCCAGCCAGTGAGATGACCAGGAGACTTCTCCATGTCAATTCGTCTCTAGACTCACCTCATCCCTTTTAATACTTCATAATATGGATGCACCATAGTTTGTGGAAGTATTTAGAGTTGATAAACATTTAAATTACTTCACTATTGAAAATGATGTCGCAGTTAGCAACTTAGTCACACTTTTTCTTCTTTGGGACTCTCTCTAGGACAGAGAATAGAAACAGAATTGCCAGGACAAAGGAGAAGCACCTTTGAATGATCACTTCATTTAAACTGATGTTTCTCAGCTTTTCTTTTTGTTTCTGTTATTCTGAAGAAAAAAACCTTAAATAATTTAATTAATTAAAATTAAATTAAATATCTCTCTCAGGAGAGAAATAAAATATTAAGGGATAAGGTATTGTTGGGTAAAGTTATAGTATCTCAGATATTTTTGCCTGCAAGAACCATTTTTTGGCCCCTGGGGGCCAATATTGCCTTATTGCAAATTCATGATTCTGAGAAGCACAAGTGGAGAACTTTTCCGGGTGACCTGATGGCATAGATAATCTCTCCTCTGTGAAGGCTGCAAAATGTCACATCAAACTTGCAACCCTCGAAGTATCCAGCATTTGTGGCTTGTCTGGAGCCCTCAAAAATGTTTACTGAACTCAATTGAGTGCTAATTGCACAACAGCCCAGAATATAATTGTGCCTGTCATAAAGTGAAGCAGATAGTACTAATTTGTTTTTCTTCCTCATACATCAATTGACGTTGTCAAGAATCATTAGTATATCACTAGATAATTCATCAAGAAAAAAAAATGGAAAAGAAAAAAAATTGGCCTGGAGGCTGTCACTCATGAGAGTGACACTTATGCATTCATTTTGGGGTAGCTTTGAATGTTTAAGGAGAACGGAATTGAGCTCCTGAGGCTTACCTGTTGAAAGATGCTTTGTGACAAGTAGGATGGAAGGAAAATCAAGCTGTTGCCTTTGTTCGATGAGATAAAGCTTGATGTCACTGAAAGCAATTGTTCCCCACCCAAAGTGGGAAACTGCAAAATGAAAGCTGTAATACTTGGGAATGATGGTATAAATTCAGCAATCACATTAGGGTATGAAAGAAGAGGAGTCTGAACATTAACAAGACAGAAGTCACCAACCACAGAGAATAGGAGAGGCACATAGACAAAGCTAGCCTCCCTGTGCTCCTGGGGAGAATAGGGATGCTTTCGCCACCTGTGTTACTGAAAAGCCCGAATCTGATCTTTTTTTCTGCCCTGTACTGACTGTGCTATCTTGGGCAAAAGACTTGGTAGCTGTGGTCTTCAGCCCAGCAGGATGAGCTGGAAACAAAAGCTTTGCTCAAATCGCTTGGGTAGAGAGATTTGAAGTTGAAACATTTAGAATGACAGCTGAGAGCTAATAAAATGTTAACATAGGAACAAAGAGACTTCCTGGAGTTCTAGTAACATTTTTATGTGTCTGTGAACATAATTATTTCCATAGTTATGGTTTCACTTTAATGTGGATGAGATTAAACTACTGATTTTATAGATACTATTTATTACTCTAGGAAATGGCTTTTAAAATCCAAGTTTGTAGTAAATTGCTTTAAATAAAAGTAACACATAAGGGCTATATATAGATATGGTTTAAAAAGAAGAATGAAGTTCCTTCTGGATTGAATAAAGTTTGGGAAACAATGGTTTGTACCATTCCTCCCTGTCAGAACCGGTTAAAATCATTCCCGGTGTGTTTTGCAGTTAAGAAGGAAGAACACAGAAGGAATCTCCAAGATGGACTCAGACACTTCATTAGATATTCAAAGCACAAATTGTTTCCTCTTAAAAATGCTCACAGCTAAAAAAAAAAATTGCTCACAGCTAACATTTATTGAGGGCTCATTGCATCTGACACAGTTCTATATGTTTTATGCATTTTGTTTCATCTAATCCTCACAACAATCTCAGGAACTAAGTTCCATTATTATCAGCCTCATACTTACCTCACAGATTAGAAAACTGAGGCCTAGAGAGCACAAACTGATTAAGACTCTACAACTAATCAGTAAAGAAAGCAGCTCGAATTCAATCAGACCAACTCCAGGGCTTGCTCTCTCCTCCATGCCAATCATGTGATTGCAAGGGCTCCCAACATGAGGAACTGGTCCCCCCACAATTGAGCGGGTCTTGGTTTCTCCAGAAAGCTGAGGCTGGCTCCCTAGACCTTTGCTTCTCACACTTTACTAACCTTTCCAAATCACCTGGAGAGCTTGCGGGAAGGTACAGATTTGTATTAAGCGGGTGTGGGTTGGGCCTAGAGTCCAGCATTTCTAACCAGCTTGCAGGCCTTGCTTTTTCTGCAGATCCTTGGACCATGCTTTGCACAGAAAGGTCAAGAGCTTCTTACTGATGCAGGAGGCATCTCCCTTGCCCTTTCTTTCCCTGCCTCATCTCCAAGGCACCGACTGAGTTCAAGGTGTGCATGAACTTGAATACAAACTCGTGGCAGAAACAAGACATTTGGTACCCAGAGGGGGCCAGATTCAGCATGGATGCACCCATGGACCCTCTGCCTTTTTTGATTGGCTAAAGGGGAGCATATCTAGCTCCTTTCAAAGAGAAAAGCAAACAATGGCATCAGGTCCCTAGAGCACCAAAGAACCCCTTTTCCTTTGGAGGGAAACAAGGTTTCAAACACATTGGGAGAGGGTTCAGTGGTAGGCAGGGGTTTCAGGCTGTAAACTTGTTTTGAACTTTATGTAACATCTTGGCCCTTTACTCAAGAAGACGAGTTATGAACTTGTTTGATGTCCCTGCTCTGGGATGTCTATAAAGAGACAAATTGTCCTTTCATCAGAGTTATTTTTGGCAGTGAAACATGACCTGTCCCTGTGACTGTCCAGAAATCTTCCAAACTTGTTCCCCATAAGGTTTTCCTTTCTGTCGTTTTCCAAGAGTTCTTTTGAGACAGAAGTTTGCCCTTGAAGCTCTCCTGATTTGCACTCAACTGTATACATTGTCATGGGTGTGAGTTTTGGTCCTGAAGCTTGAGTTACAACAAAAACAACTTGTAACATATTTTTAAAATTTAACCTAATTTCTGTTTCAAGCCAGTGCTTCATTAGGGTGGAAAAATTTAATCTAATTTGAAGTTTCTTCCTGCCCTAGGATTATCTTTACACTCTGGAAACATAATCCTGCTACATGGACATTGGATAAGATGTCTGTCATCAGTTTGGCCCTCCCTCATTGGCCTAAGCATGACACCATGGACTTCCTTGTTCCTGTTTTTATGGCTGCTACACTTATTCAAGAAATTTTCTAAGAAATAGCTTGTCAAAACTGAGAGTTTTTTTTTTTTCCAGACCACTAGCATCAAAGACCTTTGAAAACATTAGAGCCAGGAAAATAGTAGTATTTATTTCTTTGCTTCCTTCTTTCCTCCACTTCACTTCCCCTCCACGAACCAATAAGCAAAAAATAGCTTTACTATTAAAATGGAGGAAGACCCCCAGAAGGTCATTATTTGAAATATACCATTTTGCTACAAAATCTAATGGATCAGATGAGTTGTTGTGCAATTTGTGTAGATCTATGTGTTTTTCAGCTCTTTTTTCTACCCTGTATGCATTTTAAGGATACTGCCATTCTAACAGCTATTCCTCATATTTACCCTGTTTTGTTCAGGTTGGTTGATTTAGTGTCTGGCAAAGTTAGGAGGATAGGAGTTTCAGAGCTGGAGGAGAAAGCAGGAAGGTGACAGACCACATTTGAGAACTTGGCTGGATCAGGGTTTTGAAAAGATGGTTTATATGGACTGCCCATCAGTATAAAGTTTATAATAGATAAGATAAATTAGTGGTGATGAATTCAATTATTGAGATGATACTGGTGGCAAGCTCATTTTAATGTGTAGTTTCTGTGAATGGTGCTTACGGACATCAGCTTTGGTGTCAGAAACCACCTTGATTCTTGGCTTTGTACTTGACCTTGGGCAAGATACTGAGCCTTGCCAATATTTCAAATGAGAAGAATAGGAGTATCTGTATGGTAGTATTGTTGTGATGTTTGAATGAGGTAATATAATGCATACTAAAAGCTGAGTGCAATGAGTCTGACCTTTGGCAAACATAGAATAAATGTTAACATAATAGTAATTATTTGAATAGGGTTGATTTTTTTAAAAAAAGTTCTCATTTGGGGTTAAAGAGAACCTTTGTTTGGTTGTTATTTATGAAGAAGGAAAATCCAAGAGAGGCAAAGATCTTTGTTTAACTGACCTTAAGGTTGGAAGGCAGACCAAGCCTCTGCCATGAGTTTGCCATCATTCCCTTCACCGTGGAAGGTGACAGACCTTTGGGTGTGTTGATTTAATAAACCTAGTGCTCTCGTTTTAAAATACAAGACTTGAAGTGTGTCCCTAAATGCTTATTATGGGAAGACTGAGCTAGGCTGTCCTTATTGATGCCATGATTGGAATCACATTGTTAAGAAGACACAAGATTTAGAGTTGGTGAAGAAGAGGATATTTCCACCCTAAACATATAGCTCATTTGTATTAATTGAGGCTGAATATTCAGAAGCTGCAAAGCTCTAGACAGGGTTTCACATGCCCATGGGCAGGGGCTAACAATACTGTATTTACAGTGCTGTAAGCTGACTCTTACCATCAGAATTCATAAATAAGGAGAATACTCGCTCTGCTGTCACAAGTGTGATTTCTGCTATGATTTTCCAGGCTTCTTTAATCCAGGAGCCTAGACTTGGAATGCCAAATGTCTACCAACTTCTGAGTTCCAGCTGAGACTTGTCGCCATTGTTATGTGGCCCAGGTTACATGGATCCTCTCTTCCCATCTCCAGACGCTCTTTCACTTCTTGTATGTTACCCTCTTCCTTTTTTTTCACCAACAAAACAAAACAAATGGGCTGGGGGTGTAGTTTTGTAGTAGAATGTTTGCCTACCATGCATGAGGCCCTGAGTTTGATTCCCGGGACTTCAATAACAACAACAACAAAAACAAAAACAATAACAAAACCAAAAAACAATAACAAGAACAAAAGCATAGTAATTAACACATATCATATGATAACAGTTATATCTTTATGAGGTATTCTAATAAATTACCTTGTTCTGAACTTCTGGATACTAAAATTTCATCTGACTTCTGTTATCTCTTCTTTGCATACTCTAGAGAAAGTTTGGAATTTCAGTCTTGCCTCCACCCATACCTCTTTCTATATGTTGCACAAGGATATCACAAGGAATAAATATAGCAGAAAAATTTCTTTCTTTCTTTTTTTAAAAATGAATTTTATTGGTACATTTTAGGTATACAATATAATGACATTCATCATTGGAAATTTGTACCTTTACATAATCTCTCTTGGTTCTTATTTTTTCCCCATTTCCCTGCCCTCCCTTCAACCACTCCATTCCTCCCTATTTACAAAGACGTGGTTTCCATTTTTTCATTTTCTCATATTAATTCCATTCCCCTCCCCTACCCCTTCTACTTCCCCTTCCCCTTTGTCCCTTTTCTTCCTATTTCACATTATCTATTATACCTTTTAGTCCTTGTTTACACTCTCAGTTTCTCACTCTAGAAAAACTATTCGGTATTTAAAAGCAATTCCTACTTATTTCACTTAAGAGTATTGCCTCGATGTGCATCCATTTAGCTATAAATTATCCTAATTTCCCCTTTCTTATGGCTGAGTAGTACTCTATTTTATTTTTTAAAAACCGCATTTTCTTTATCCAATCTCCAGTTGATGGGCATTTGGGCTGTTCCCAAGTTTTAGCTATTACAAACTGTGCTGCTATGAACATGGGTGCACATATATCACTGTGGTATGATTCTTTCAATTCTATGGGGAAGATACCCAACCGGGAATAGCTGAGTCAAATGGGACTTCCAGTCCTATTTCTTTGAGGTATTTCCATACTGATTTCCACAGTGGTTGCACCAGTCTACACTCCCACCAGGAGTGGAGCAGTGTTCCTCTTTCCCCACAGCCCCGCTAGCATTTGGTATTGGTAGATTTCATGACAGCAGCCATTCTTTCTGGGGTGAGGTAGAATCTCAGCGCTGTTTTCATTTGTATCTCTTGAATGACCAGTGATGTTAAACATTTTTTCATATGTTTATTTGCTATTTCTACTTATTTGTTTGAGAAATGCCTGTTCATTTCAGATGCCCATTTTTGGATTGGAACTTTAAATTTGGGAGGTCTGATTTTTTTAAGTTCTTTATAGATTTTACATAGTAGACCTTTGTCTGAGGAACAGCAGGTGAAAAATTTTTTCCCACATTGTGGGCTATCTCTTCACACTGCTGGTGGTTTCTCTTCCTGTGCAGAAACTTTTTAATAAGAAGAGATCCCACCTGTTGATTGTTTGTGCTAGTTCCCAGGCAACTGAGGTTTTGTTCATAAAATCTTTTCCTACACCAGTGTCTTCAAGAGTCCTACTTAACCTCTGTTCCAGCCAGTTCAGTATTTCTGTTTGAATATGTAGATCTTTAATCCATTTCTATTTTAGATTAGTGCATGGTGAGAGACATAGGTCTAGTTTTAATCTTTGGCAAGTTGAAACCCAATTTTTCCAGCACCATTTATTAAAGAGGCTATCTTTCCTCCAGTGAGGGTGTTTGGCTCCTTTATCAAAGATGAGGTAGCTGAGTGTGTCTGGAGTTGTTTCTGAATCTTCTAATTTGTTCCGCTGGTCCTCAGGTCTGTTTCTTTGGCAGTGCCATGCAGTTTTTATCACAGTAGTTCTGTAGAATAGTTTCAAGTTGGGAGTTGTGATGATCCCTGCCATGCTGCCTAGAATTTTCTAGAATTGCTTTTGCTATTCTAGGTCTCCTCTGGTTCCAAATGAATTTTTGGATTGTTTTCTCAAAGTCCATGAATGAGGATGCTGAGATTTCAATTGGGATTGCATTGAAACTACATAGCAGTTATGGCCATTTTCACTATGTTGATTCTTCTTACCCAGGAGCAAGGGATGACTTTCCATTTTCTGATATTGTCTTCAATCTCTCTTTTCAGAGTGTGTTATAGTTTTCAGAGAAGAGGTCTTTGATCTCTTTTGTTACATTGATTCCTAGGTATTTCAGTTTTTGGATGTAATTATGAAAGGAATCATTTGCCCTAGTTCTCTCTCAGTGAGTCTATAGTTTGTGTAGAGGAAAGCTATTGATTTTTGTGTGTTGACCTTGTATCCAGCTACTTTACTGAATTTGGTTATTAAGTCTAGAAGACTTTTGGTGGAGTTCTGGGCATCTTCTGTATAGAGTATCATATCATCTGCAAATAATGACAGTTTGACTTCTTCATTTCCTATCTTTATTCCTTTTATTTCTTTCTCTTGTCTAATTGCTGTGGCTAATGTTTCTAAAACTATATTGAACAGGAGTGGTGATAGTGGACATCCTTGTCTTGTTCCTGATTTTAGTGTGAAGGATTTCGGTTTTTGACCATTTAGTATGATACTGGCTGTTGGTTTTTCATAGATGGCTTTTATCAGATTAAGGTAGAGACTGTCTATTCCAATTTTTGTAGGCTTTTTATCATAAATGCATGTTGGCTTTTGTCACATGCTTTTTCTGCATCTGTTGAGATGATCATATGGTTTTTGTCCTTGGCTCTATTGATATAGTGTATTACATTGATTGATTTGCGTATGTTGAACCATCCCTGCATCCCTGGGATGAATCCCACTTGGTCAGGGTGTATGATCTTCTTGATGATATTCTGCATTCTATTTGCCAGTATCTTAGTAAGAGTTTTTGCATCTATGTTCATTAGTGAGATTGGCCTATAGTTCTCTTTTTTGGTTGGGACTTTCTCTGCTTTGGGGATCAGGGTGATGCTTGCTACCAGGAATGAATTTGGGAGTCTAGCTTCCCTTTCAATTTCCTTGAAGAGTTTCAACAGTAGTGGCAGTAGTTTCTCTCTAAATGTCTTGTAGAATTTGGCAGTGAAGTCTTCAGGACCCAGGCTTTTCTTAGTTGGTAAGTTTTTAATTATATTTTCAATTTCATTGATTGATATTGGGTTGTTTAGAATTTTTAGGTCTTCTTCGTTCAACTTTGGTAATTCATAGGTATCTAGGAATCTGTCCATTTCTTCTGTGTTGTCCATCTTATTGGCGTATAGGTTCTGGAAGTAGGTATTGATTTCTGCTGCGTCCATTGTAATTTCATCCTTTTCATTCCTAATTGCAAGGATTTGTGCCTTTTCTTTCCTTTTTCTGATAAGATTGGCTAAGGGTTTGTCAATTTTGTTGATTCTTTCGAAGAACCAACTCTTGGCTTCACTGATGTTTTTTGTATCATTCTCTTAGTCTCCATTGCATTGATTTCTGCTCTAGTCTTTATAATTTCCTCACTTGAATGAGCTTTGGGTTTGTCCTGCTCTTCTTTTCCTAGAAGCTTGAGGTTCAGCATCAGGTTGTTTAATTGGACTTGTTCTGTTTTCCTAATATGAGTATTCACTGCTATGAATTTCCCTCATAAGACTGCTTTCATTGCATCCCATAGATTTCAATATGTTGTCATGTCATTGTCATTTAATTGTAGGAACTGTCTGATGTTTTCTTTAATTTCCTCCATGACCCATTGGTTAGTCAGAAGTGTGATGTTCAATCTCCATCTGTGTGTGAAATTCTTGTGGTTTCTTTTGCTATGGATCTGCAATTTCATCACATTATGGTCTGATAATGTATGGGGAATAATTTCAATTCCTTTGCACTTACTTAAACACATTCTATGAGTGAGTATGTGATCTATTTTGGAGAATGACCTGTGTGCAGCTGAAAAGAATGTGTATTCTGATTTTATGGGGGTGGAACACTGTAAATATCTGTTAAATTAATTTGTTCAAGAGTTTGACAGAGTTCTAGTATGTTGTTGCTTATTTTTTGTCTAGTTGATCTATCTGTGACAGTGGGGTATTGAGGTCCCCCACTACTATTGTATTAGTGCTTATTTGATTTTTCATGTCCATTAGTATTTGTTTTATATAGCTGGGTGCACTAGTGTTTGGTGCATATATATTTATGATTGTCATCTCCTCCTCTTGGATTGTTCCCTTTATAAGGGTGTAGTGTCCTTTGTCTCATTTAATCAGTGTTGGTTTGAAATCTACTTGCTCTGCAAAGAGGACAGCTACTCCTGCTTTTTTTCAGGTTCCTGTCACATGGAGTATTGTTTTCCACCCTTTCACTTTCAGTCTATGAGTTTCTTTTTGAATTAAGTGTGTTTCTTTAATGTAGAATATTGTTGGATCTTGCTTCTTGACCCATTCTGCCAGTCTGTTTCTTTTGATTGGTGAATTGAGACCATTAACATTGATGATTATAACTGATACACATTGACTTATCATTGTCATGACTTTTTCTTTTTCTTGGATTCTGATCTTTTGCATTTAATTTCTTCTCATGGCCAATGGATTCCTTCTGATGGGCTTCCTGGAATCCTAGCTCTCTGTTCCTAGGATATTGTCTAAAATGTTTTGGAGTGCTGGTTTGGTGTTCATGAAGTTCCTCAGGTGCTCTTTGTCATGAAAGTATCTTATTTCTCCATCAATTTTGAAAGATAGTTTTGCAGGGAACATCAACCTGGGTTGGAGGCTATTTTCCTTTAGGGCTTGAAATATGTCACTCCAAGCTCTTCTTGGGGTTTTGCCTTGAGGGTTTGCATTGAGAAGTCTGCTGTGATTCTGATAGGCTTTCCTTCATATGTGATTTGTTTCTTTTCTCTGTTTGTAGAATTTTGTTCTTCTGTTGGGTTTCTGAAATCTTAACTATTATATACCTGTGTGTAGATTTTTTTTGATCAAGGCTAGTTGGAGTTCTATATGCCTCACTTATCTGTATGTCAAGTTCTTTTCTCCTGCTTGGGAAGTTTTCTGCCATCACTTCTGTGAACAGTTTTTTCATGTTGTCTACACTCTCTCCTGTTTCTACATTGACTCTGATCAGAGTTGTGTTATTCTTCTTTGCATTGTCTAGCAGCTGCTGGATTGATTTCTTGTGGTCCCTTACTATTTTAAAGAAATTTTTCTTTTCCTGGTCACTAATTGCAATCTTGTCTTCTATATCTGAAATTCTGTCCTCACATTGGTTCATTCTGCTGTGTAAACTTTCAGTGGAGTTTTTAATCTCCTGGAAATCTGTTTGCATCTCTTTTATGTATTCCATTTGTTTCCTATGTTGGGATTCTATCATGTTCCTCACCTCCTCTATTGTTTTACTTGTGTCCTCTCTAGATTTGTTAATCATGTCTTGCACTATGGGCACAATCTCTGCTGTTATCTGAGAAATTATTTCTGATTTCATTTTTTTCCAGATCCTCTTTTGTTGCCAGTTCAGGGAGTCTAGGTGGTTGAGTATCAGTGTTCCATCTCATTTCCCTTTGGGATTGCTTTAAGTGATCTGGAAGTCTGGTTTTGAGATTCGTTTAAGTGTATTCTCATTTCAATGGTGGGGGGGGTTAGGGATGTGTGTGCTCCTTTGGCCCACGCGGCTCACCTCCTTGGCACTGGGCGGGGGGGGGGCGGCTCTGCTCCTTGGCACTGTGGGCAGCTCTGGTCCTCGGCACTGGGGGTGGTGGTATGGCAACCTGGAATCTTACCTTTTCAATTTTTAAGAAATTAAAAAGTAGTACCTAGGGCTGGGGATTTAGCTCAGTGGCACCCTGCCTGCCTTATAAGTGCAAGGTTCTGAGTTCTATCCATGGTACAAAAAAAAAAAGTAGTACCTGATGACTCTTGAAAGATTAGAAAATACATAAAAACATAAAGAAAAATTTAAAATCTGCACTTTTATAATTTAGAACCCTTCTGCTTACTTTACTGAATGAATATATATATATATACACACATATACATATCATATATATATATATACACATATATAATACTTTGATCTTACTTCTTTCACCCTAAATTTTCTTCACATAAATAATATATGGTAATTATATGATATTCTATTATGAGAATTCATCATGGTTTATTTAACCATTCTTCCGTTGTTTGATGGTGATGTTTATTGATATTTCATATGTAGTAAATATACATATATAAAACACATGATAGGTAGATAAATAGATAAATCTTTAATTTAATATTCTGCATCTATCAATTTCTTTTTTTTTAAAGTTTTTTTTATTGGTACATTTTAGGTATACAATTTGTTTACATTTATCATTGGGTGTTTGTACCTGTACATGATATATCTTGGTTCTTATTTTTTCCTCATTACATGTGTGCCCTTCACCCCCTCCACCCTTCCCTATTTACATAGACATCATTTCCATTTTTTTTCTTTTCTCATAGTTTTTCCTTTCCCTCTTTTCCTTTCCCCTTCCCCTCCCTTCACCCCTTCATCTTTGGACCTTTTTTCCTTTTTCAAATTATCAATTATTCATTTTAATTATTTTAACCCTTGTGTACACTATCAGTTTCTCACACTAGAGAAACTATCCAGTATTTACACGTGTGCTCTATTTATTTCACTTAAGAGTATGGCTTTGATATGCATCCATTTAGCTATATATGACTCTAGTTTTCATTCTTTATGGCTGAGTAGTACTCCATTTTATAAAAAAACCACATTTTCTTTATCCAGTTTCCAGCTGATGGGCACTTGGGCTGCTTCCAAGCTTTAGCTATTACAAACTGTGCTGCTATAAACATGGGTGCACATATATTGCTGTGGTATAATTCTTTTGATTCTTTTGGGAAGATACCCAGTAGGGGAATAGCTGGGTCAAATGGGACCTCTAGTCCTAGTTCTTTGAGGTATCTCCATACTGATTTCCACAGTGGTTGCACCAGTCTGCACTCCCACCAGCAATGGAGAAGGGTTCCTTTCTCCCCATACCCTTGCCAGCATTTGTTATTGGTTGATTTCTTGATAGCAGCCATTCTTTCTGGAGTGAAGTGGAATCTCAGTGTTGTTTTCATCTGCATCTCTTGAATGACCAGTGATGTTGAACATTTTTTCATATATTTGTTTGCTGCTTTTACTTCCTTGTCTGAGAAATGTTTGTTCATTTCAGATGCCCATTTTTGAATTGGGTCTTTGAATTTGAGGGGTCTGATTTTTTTCAATTCTTTATATATTCTAGATAGTAGTCCTTTTTCTGAGGTATAGCTGCTAAAAATTTTTCCCATATTGTAGGTTGTCTGTTAGCTCTGTTGGTGGTTTCTTGTGCAGTGCAGAAGCTTTTTTTTTTTGGTACTGGGGATTGAACTCGGGTCCTTGTGCTTGTGTAGCAGGCGGCGAAACCACTGAGCTAAATCCCTGGCCCATGCAGAAACTTTTTAATAAGATGAGATCCCAGTTGTTGATTCTTTCTGCTAGTTCCCATGCTGCTGAAGTTTTGTTAATGAAGTCTTTTCCTATGCCAATGTCTTCAAGAGTTCTACCTAACTTATCTTTCAACAAGTTTAGTGTTTCTGTCTTATTATTTAGATCTTTAATCCACTTTGATCTCAGTTTAGTGTATGGTTATAGGTATGGGTCTAGTTTTAACCTTTGGCAGGTTGAAATCCAGTTTTTCCAACACCATTTATTAAATAGGCTATCTTACCTCCAATGATGGCAGTTGGCTCCTTTGTCAAAGATGAGGCGGCTGAGTATGTCTGGAGTTTTTTCTTCATCTTCTAATCTATTCCACTGATCCTCAGGTCTGTTCCTTTGCCAGTACCATGCTGATTTTATTACAGTACCTTTGTAGTATAGTTTCATGTTAGGAATTGTTATACCCCCAGCCATGTCTCTGTTGCTTAGAATTGCTTTAGCTATGCTAGGTTTCTTCTGGTTCCAAATGAATTTTTTGATTGTTTTCTCTAGTTCTGTGAAGTATATTATTGGAATTTGAATCAGCATTGCATTGAGTCTATATAGTAGTTTTGGAAGTATGGCCATTTTCACTATATTGGTTCTTCCTACCCAGGAGCAAGGGATGTCTTTCCATTTTCTTGTATCCTCTTTGGTCTCTTTTTACAGAGTGCTGTAGTTTTCAGTGTAGAGGTCTTTTGCTTCCTTTGTTAGACTGATTCCTAGATATTTCATTTTTTTGGATGCTATTGTAAAAGGAATTGTTTCCCTAATTTCTCTGTCAGTGAGTCTGTTATTTGTGTACAAGAAGGCTATTGTTTTCTGAATGTTGACCTTGTATCCAGCTACTCTACTGAATCTGTCAATTAAGTCTAGAAGTCTTTTGGCAGAGTTTTTTGGGTCTTCTACGTAAAGTATCATATCATCAGCAATTAATGACAGTTTAAGTTATTCCTTTCTTATCTTTATTCCTTTTATTTCTTTCTCTTTTCTAATTGCTGTGGCTAATGTTTCCAGAACTATATTGAACAGGAATGGTGATAGTGGGCATCCTTGTTTTATTCCTGATTTTAGCATGAAAGTTTTCAGTTTTTGACCATTTAGTATGATGTTGGTTGTTGGTTTTTCATAGATAGCCTTAATCAGGTTAAGATAAAGACCTTCTATTCTAAGTTTTGGTAGGGTTTTGATCATGAATGGATGTGGGATTTTGTTGAATGCCTTTTCTGCATCTATTGAGATGATCATATGGTTTTTGTCCTTGACTCTGTTAATATAGTGTATTACATTTATTGATTTACGAATGTTGAACCATCCTTGTATCCCTGGGATAAATCCGACTTGGTCAGGGTGTATGATCTTGATGACCCTCTGTATTCTGTTTGCCAGTATCTTGTTGAGGATTTTTGCATCTATGTTCATTAGAGAGATTGGCCTGTAGTTCTCTTTTTGGGTTGGGTCTTTCCCTGGTTTTGGAATCAAAGTAACACTTGCTTCCAGGAATGAATTTGAAAGTATTGCTTCCCTTTCAATTTCCTTGATGAGTTTAAAGATTAATGGCAATAGTTCTTCTTTAAATGTCTTGTAGAATTCAGCAGTGAAGTCATCCGGACCTGGGCTTTTCTTTGTTGGTGAATATTTTATTACATTTTCAATTTCACTCATTGTAATTGGGGTGCTTAGAATTACTATATTTAGAATTTCTTCATTTAACTTTGGCAATTTGTATGTATCTAGGAACCTGCCCATTTCATCTGTGTTTTCCATTTTATTGGAGCACAGGTTCTCAAAGTAGGTATTGTTGATCCTCTGGATTTCTGTTGGATCTGTTGTGACTTCACCTTTTTCATTCTTAATTGCATGTATTTGTGCCTTTTCTTTCCTTTTTTTGATAAAGTTGGCTAAAGGTTTATCGATTTAATATATTCTTTCATAAAACCAACTCTTTGATTCATTGATATTTTGTATTGTTCTCTTAGTCTCCATTGCCTTGATTTCTGCTCTGATCGTCATAATTTCCTCTCTTGTATGAGCTTTGGATTTGTTATGCTCTTCTTTTCCTAGCAGCTTGAGGTTCTGCATTCAGTTATTTATCTGAGTTTTCTGTTTTCCACATATGAGCATTCACTGCTATGAATTTCCAACATAGAACTGCTTTCATTGTGTCCCATAGATTCCTGTATGTTGTACTGTCATTTTCATTTACTTGTAGAAACTGTTTAATTTCTCCTTTAATTTCTTCTGTGACCTATTGTTTTTTCAAGAGGGTGTTACTCAGTTTCTATGTGTTTGTGGGGGTTTTTCAGTTTCTTATGTTAATGATCTCCAATTTTATTGCACTATGGTCTGATAATATACAGGGGGTAACTTCAATTCTTTTTCATTCACTTAGACATGTCCTATGAGCTAGCATGTGGTCTATTCTGGAGAATGAGCCATGTGCAGCTGAAAAGAATGTGTATTCCAATTTTGTGGATGGAACACTCTGTAAATATCT
Source organism: Heterocephalus glaber (assembly GCF_053883595.1). NCBI lineage: Eukaryota > Metazoa > Chordata > Mammalia > Rodentia > Bathyergidae > Heterocephalus > Heterocephalus glaber. The sequence continues at coordinate 12,685,623 of NW_028258173.1, read as the reverse complement.
ATTAAGTCCATTTGTTCAATAACTTGGTTCAGTTCTAGAATTTCCTTGTTAACTTTTTGTCTAGATGATCAGTCTATTTGTGATAGTGGGGTATTGACGCCCCCCACTACAATTGTGTTAGTGTTTATTTGGTTTTTCATGTCCATTGATATTTGTTTTGTATAGTTGGGGGCATTCATATTTGGTGCATATATATTTAGGATTTCCATCTCTTCCTCTTGGATTGTTCCCTTCACAAGTATGTAGTGACCATCTTTGTCTCTCTTAATTAGTTTTGGTTTGAAATCTACTTTGTCTTCAAATAAGATTGCTACCCCCGCTTTCTTCTGGGTTCCTGTGACATGGAGAACTGTTTTCCATCCTTTTACTTTCAGTCTATGAGTTTCTTTTTGAGTTAGGTGTGTTTCTTGTATACAGCATATTGTTGGATTTTGCTTCTTAATCCATTCTGCCAGTCTATTTCTTTTGATTGGTGAATTGAGGCCATTAGCACTGATGGTTATAATTGATAGATATTGATTTATCCTTGTCATGATGTTTTACTTTTGTTGGCTCTTTTATTTCTTATTTTTTCCCCCTTTCCCTTTAGTTTCTTACCTTGCCTGGTGGCGTCCCTCTCTTGGGCCTCGTGGAGTTGTGACCTTCATTGTTTTTTTCTAGGATATTATTTAGAATTGCTTGTAGTGCTGGTTTGGTGTTCATGAAATTTCTCAGGTGTTCTTTGTTGTGGAAGTATTTAATTTCCCCATCAATTTGAAAGACAATTTTGCAGGATACAACAGTCTAGGTTGGAAGTTATTTTCTTTTAGGGCTTGAAATACTTCACTCCAGGCTCTCCTTGATTTGAGAGTTTGTGTTTAGAAGTCTGCTGTGATTCTGATGGGCTTTCCTTTGTAGGTTGTTTGTTTCTTTTCTCTAACTGCTTGTAGGATTTTGTTTTTCTGTTGGGTTTCTGGGATCCTGACTATTATATGTCTAGATGTAGATTTTTTTGATCATGGCTAGTTGGAGTTCTACATGCCTCACTTATCTGTATGTCCAATTCTCTACCTCTGTCTGGGAAGTTTTACACTATTACTTCTGTGAATAGTTTTTTAATGTCAATTGTGCTTTCTATTGTTTTTTCATGGACTCCTATCAGTCTTATGTTATTCTTCTTTGCATCATCTAGCAGCTGTTGGATTGATTTCTCATAGTCCCTTACTATTTTTTAGAAATCTCTGGTTTCATGGTCTTTAACTGCGATCATGTCTTCTATATCTGATATTCTATCTTCAGATCCCCTTTATCTCCTGTGGATACTTTCAATGGAGTTTTTAATCTCCTGAATATCTGTTTGAATCTGTTTCATGGATTCCATTTCTTTCTTATGTTGGGCAATCATGGTTTCCATTTCTTTCTTATGCTGGGTATTCATGGCTTCCAGCATGTTTCGGAGCTCATCTATTTTTTTATCTGTTTCTGTTCTAGATTCTCTAATCATGTCTTTCAGTCTGCTCACCATCTCTGTAGATATCTGGGAGATTATTTCTGCTTTGAATTTTTCTAGAGCCTCATTCATCTGTTTTGTTACTTCCTGTGCTATCAGTTCAGGTTATCCAGGTGGTTGGTTATCAGACCTTTCCACCTCATTTTCCCCAGGGTTTACCCTTGGTAGGGTGGAAGTCTGCATTTGTGCCTTGCTTAAATGTTTTCTCATTTTTGTTTTTGGTTCTGTCCTTGGTTTAACTCCTGGGTTGATAGTTTGAAATTGCTTATTGTAAGTATCTTTGCTGCTTATAAATAGAACCCTTATGGAATGATTGCTTCTCAGAGGTGTCTTCCAGATATAGCTGGTCTTTAAGTTTTGAATCTCTAATGACTCTAAGGCTATCTCATTTTCCTTATACTAGGAAGGATCACTGACTAGATCAATAACAACACCTTAGCCCAAGTGATACAATCAGCAACACCACTGCATCAAGTACATCTTAGAAAATGACATTTTGTGGTAGTTATTAATCTATCACCTTTAGCTGTGTGAATTGAATCAAGATCGAGGACCAACCCAACATATAGTGAATAAACTCATCACTACAACAACTTTACCCTTCAGGATAGGGAGTTAGAAAGAGTTGGGGAGGGAGGGATAGATAGGAAGAAGGATAGGGAAAGGTTAGCAGTGAGGTCAGAGGGCACAGGCAAGAGAAGGAAAAGGAGAATAATAGGAAAATAAAGAAGAACTCTGAATGAGGGCCAGAACAGGGACAAAAAGGGAAGATGAACAATGTGGGAGAGCAAGAGAGTGAGTGTAAGAGAGAGAGAACAGAAAGCGAAAAGAAAGAAGAAAAGAGAAAAAGGAGAGAAAAACAAATAGTTGCAAAGAGTAGGAAAAAAATTAAAGATAACAGGAGAAAAAGAAAGAGAGAAAAAAACAAACCAATAATACTAATTTTGGAAATAAAAAATAAAAATGAAAATGTAGGGCCTCTTTCAGGGTATGTCTCTGTTGTCACAATAGACAACATGGGTAGCAGTGTGCAGATATAAGTCAATGAGTCTCAGCAAGCTAGTCGCAGACCCATGAGATTCAGGCAGATTTCTGGCTGCAAGTCCCAAGTTGAGTTCCCTGTCCTCCTGTAGGGTTGAACTCTGCAGGGTTGTACTGCAGGTTCCAGCTGCCCTTACACTGAAGATAATCCTGGTTCTGATGGGAGGTGATGATGACTCCAACTTACCCAGTACAGTGGTCTTGTGGTCCAGTGTCCTCTGCGTCTTTGTAGTGTGGAACCAGGTGGCAGTACAGCCAAGAGGCCAGAGGAGCGGGGTGGGGGCGTGGGGGAGTGTCCAGTGGATTGCTGCCGGGGCGTCGGCTGGATCAGCATGTTTCGCGCGGCTTGGGACCTTGCCACAGTGTCCTGCATCTATCAGTTTCTGACTATCTCTGATAAGTTCCTCTCCCTGAAAGTAGAGTGTTTAGTCAAAAAATAGAAATAGTTCTAAGTTTCCTACATAGGACTTAAGATAAAAGTAATTTAACAGAGCTAAGATACCTGAAGTCAGGACTCATGCCTAGCCCATTCCTGACAGTTGTTATAAAATAAATGAATCTTTCCAAGCCTTACTTCAAAAACTGAAGTTTTGCTGAAATAAATGATTTCAACCAATTATGAGAGTGACATTCCTGAAAGAATACTCCCTTGTACAATGAAGATGACATTTAGATAGAAATTAGACAATGTAAATTCAACTGTACCCATAACTCAAGTCACCTAGGACTATTCATTCATTTAACCTCTCTGAGTTCCAATTAATGTGTTTGTAAAATGAAAATAACAACTTCTGCCTATCTGCTGGACTATGGTGAGGACTAATGAGCTAACCCATGACATTGAGCTTCAGCATTATGTCCACCTGAGATATTTCTTGCAATAAAGTGAAAAAGGAAATATGCCTGTGACAGTTAATGGCTTCCTTCAGGAAATAGTTCCATCAGACTCTTAGAAATACTTATCATATTAACAAGAGTCTGGCACAGACAACATCAACAGAGACAAGAGTGACCAGAATGGATGTTTCATTCAGAGTTTAAAAGAAATGGAGTTATACTTTGGAAAAGGAAATGAACTCTCATTTTGCTTTGGTCACAAACATGGTTCTGGGGTGTTAGCCCATGTCTAGTCTTCACATCACCTCTTGAAGTTCTATAGTAGATACTTTGTTCAGAAGGTAGGCCCAATATCTGTAACCCTGTCCTTGAGCCTTTATCCAGAGTCACAGATGCCTGAGAAGCCATTTTGTGTGGCGTGACCTCACCTCTTTGTTTCAGAGGATTGGTAACAACATTGAGGAACCTTATTAAAATTGTGTAATCAGAGCATCTCTTCCAGAAACTGGAAAAAACCCCAGCCCATATCCTTTAACTCTGTGATGGCATAATAACTTTCCTCTTTACAGTTATAAGAAATGGTATTTTTGTATTAACTCTCGCCCTAACTCGGAGGACAGAATTCTTTAGTCATGATAAGATTAAAAGCATTGCCTGTTGTGCATTTCTGGTTTCTTTCTTTTCTCCATCTTCCTCTCCTTTCTACCTTTTCCCCTTTCTCTGGCCATCTTCTTTGTGATCATGCCAATGATTAGATAGACAAATTCACAAAACATTAGGACTTGAGTCCTGCGGAACATGCCCAATCAGCCCACTGCAGACAGGCAGGTCTGCGCACCACCTACCTAGGGCTGGAGTCACGCAGAACAGGCTGAATCAGCCCGCTGCAGACAGGGTGGTCTGTGCATGCCCTACCGACGTCCCGAGTCACGCGGAAGACACCGAATCACCCCACTGCAGACAGGCAGCCACTTGGTTCCACACTACAAAGTCACAGAGGACACCAGACTACCAGACCATGGTACTGAGTCCCGCTGCTCCCGGCCCAGAGGTAGGGGCTTCTGAGCCGCCGTCCCACTGCTTCTGGTCCAGAGGAAGGGGCTTCCCAGTCACCATCCCTCCTGCTGCTCCCAGCCCAGAGGAAAGGGCTTTTGGGCCACCTTCTGTCCCACTGCTCCTGGCCCAGAGGAAGGGGCTTCCGGGCCACGGTCCCTCCCACCACTCCCGGTCCAGAGGTAGGGGCTTCTGAGCCACCATCCCACTGCTCCTGGTCCAGAAGAAGGGGCTTCCTGGCCACCATCCCTCCCGCTGCTCCCAGCCCACAGGAAAGGGCTTTTGGGCCACCATCCCTATCGCTGCTCCTGGCCCCTGTCCCACCTATCCCAGCTCAGAGGAGGTAATCCATGCAGGCGCTAATAGCCTACTACCCCAGTCGAAATGAGAAAACAAGTAAATAAGTCTCAAAACCGGACTTCCAGATCACCTACAGCAACCCCAAAGGGAAATGAGATGGAACACTCTGATACTCAACCACCTGGACTCACTGAACTGGCAACAAAAGGGGATCTGGAAAAAATGAAATCAGAAATAATTTCTCAGATAACAGGAGATATTGTGCCCCTAGTGCAAGACATGATTAATAAATCTAGAGAGGAGCTCAGGAACATGATGGAATCCCAACATAGGAAACAAATGGAATCCATAAAACAGATGCAAATAGATTTCCAGGACATGAAAAACTCCATTGAAAGTCTACATAGCAGAATGAGCCAATGTGAGGACAGAATTGCAAATATAGAAGATAAGATTGCAATTAATGACCAGGAAAAGAAAAATTGCTTCAAAATTATAAGGGAACATGAGAAATCAATCCAGCAGCTTCTAGATGATGCAAAGAAGAATAACATAAGACTGATTGGACTCAATGAAGAAAGAGGAGAGAGTGCAGATGACATAAAAAATCTCTTCACAGAAATAATGGCAGAAAACTTCCCAAGCAGGGGAAAAGAACTTGACATACAGATAAGTGAGGCATATAGGACTCCAAAGAGCCTTGATCAAAAAAAATCTACACATAGGCATATAATTGTTAAGATTCCAGAAACACAACAGAAGAACAAAGTTCTCCAAGCAGTCAGAGAAAAGAAACAAATCACATACAAAGGAAAGCCCATCAGAATCACAGCAGACTTCTCAACACAAACCATCAAGTCAAGAAGAGCTTGGAGTGACGTATTCCAAGCCCTAAAAGAAAACAGCCTCCAACCCAGATTGATGTACCCTGCAAAACTATCTTTCAAAATTGACGGAGAAATAAGATACTTTCATGACAAAGAACACCTTAGGAACTTCGTGAATACCAAACCAGCACTCCAAAGAATTTTACACAATAGCCTAGGAACAGACATGGAGGATCACAACCCCAGGAAGCAAAGCAGAATGAACCCATCTGGCATGACAAGAAATTAAATGTAAAGGGGGAGAACCCAACAAAAAGAAAAAGTCATGGCAATGACAAGTCAATATGTTTCAGTTATAACCATCAATGTTAATGGTCTCAATTCACCAATCAAAAGAAATAGACTGGCAGAATGGGTCAAGAAGCAAAATCCAACAATATGCTGCATACAAGAAACACACTTAATTCAAAAGGAAACTCATAGACTGAAAGTTAAAGGGTGGAAAACAATACTCCATGTGACAGGAACCCCCCAAAAAGCAGGAGTAGCTATCCTCTTTGCAGATCAAGTGGATTTCAAACCAACACTGATTAAGAGAGATGAAGAAGGACACTACAGCCTTGTAAAGGGAAGAATCCAAGAGGAAGAGATGACAATCATAAATATCTATGCACCAAACACTAGTGCTCCCAACTATATAAAACAAGTACTAACAGACATGAAAAATCATATATGCACTAACACAATTGTAGTGGGGGACCTCAACACCCCACTGTCACAAATAGATAGATCAACTAGACTAAAAATAAGTAATGAAATACTAGAACTCAATCGAACTCTTGAACAAATGAACTTAATAGATGTTTAGAGGCTTCCACCCCACAAAATCAGAATACACATTCTTCTCAGCTGCACATGGGTCATTCTCCAAAATAGACCACATATTCACACATAGAACATGTTTAAGTAAGTGCAAAGGAATTGAAGTTATCCCCTGTATATTATCAGACCATAGTGTGATGAAATTGGAGATTCATCGCAAAAGAAACTCAAAAAATTTCATAAACACATGGAAATTGAACAACACACTTCTGAATAACCAATGGGTCACAGAGGAAATTAAAGAAGAAATCAGAAATGACAATGACAATACAACATATCGGAATCTGTGGGACACAATGAAAGCAGTCTTACGAGGGAAATTCATAGCAGTGAATATGCATATTAGGAAAACAGAATGAGCCCAATTAAACAACCTGATGCTGAATCTCAAGCTTCTAGAAAAGGAAGAGCAGGACAACCCCAAAGCTCATACAAGGGAGGAAATTATAAAGATCAGAGGAGAAACCAATGCAATGGAGACTAAGAAAATGATACAAAAAAATCAATGAAGCCAAGAGTTGGTTCTTCGAAAGAATCAATAAAATTGACAAACCCTTAGCCAACCTTGCCAGAAAAAGGAAAGAAAAGGCCCAAATCCATGCAATTAGGAAGGAAAAGGGTGAAATTACAACAGACCCAGCAGAAATCCAGAGGATCATCAATACCTACTTCCAGAACCTATACACCAATAAGACGGAGAACACAGAAGAAATGGACAGATTCCTAGATACATATGAATTACCAAAGTTGAATGAAAAAGACCTAAAAATTCTGAACAACCCAATAGCAACCAATGAAATTGAAAAGGTAATTAAAAACTTATCAACTAAGAAAAGCCCAGGCCCTGATGGCTTCACTGCTGAATTCTACAAGACATTTAGAGAGGAACTGTTGCCACTACTGTTTAAACTCTTCAATGAAATTGAAAGGGAAGCAATACTCCCAAATTCATTCCTGGAAGCAAGCATCACCCTGATCCCCAAAGCAGAGAAAGACCCAACTGAAAAAGAGAACTATAGGCCAATCTCACTAATGAACATAGATGCAAAAATCCTTAATAAGATACTGGCAATCAGAATGCAGAAGATCATCAAGAAGATCATACACCCTGATCAAGTGGGATTCATCCCAGGGATGCAGGGATGGTTCAATATACGAAAATCAATCAATGTAATACACTATATCAATAGAGCCAAGGACAAAAACCATATGATTATCTCCACAGACGCAGAAAAAGCATTTGACAAAATCCAACATGCATTTATGGTAAAAACCCTACAAAAAATTGGAATAGATGGTCTCTACCTCAAACTGATAGAAGCCATCTATGAAAAACCAACAGCCAATATCATACTAAATAGTCAAAAACTGAAATCCTTCGCACTAAAATCAGGAACAAGACAAGGATGTCCACTATCACCACTCTTGTTCAATACAGTTCTGGAAACATTAGCCAAGGCAATTAGACAAGAGAAAGAAATAAAAGGAATAAAGATAGGTAATGAAGAAGTCAAATTGTCATTATGTGTAGATGACATGGTACTCTATATAGAAGACCCGAAGAACTCCACCAAAAGTCTTCTAGACTTAACAACCAGATTCAGTCAAGTAGCTGGTTACAAGGTCAACACACAAAAATCAATAGCTTTCCTCTACACCAATGACAGACTCACTGAGAGAGAAATAGGACAAATAATTCCTTTCACAATAGCATCCAAAAAACTGAAATACCTAGGAATCAGCCTAACAAAATAAATCAAAGACCTCTTCTCTGAAAACTATGGCAGTCTGAAAAGAGAGATTGAAGAGGATATCAGAAAATGGACAGACATCCCCTGCTCCTGGGTAGGAAGGTTTAATATAGTGAAAGTGGCCATACTTCCAAAACAGCTATATAGATTTAATGCAATTCCAATTGAGACCCCAGCAGCATACTTCAAGAACCTTGAGAAAACAATCCAAAAATTCATTTAGAACAAGAAGAGACCTAGAATAGCAAAAGCAATTCTAGGTAACACAGACATGGCAGGGGGTATCACAATCCCCAACCTGCAACTGTACTACAAAGCTACTGTGATAAAAACAGCATGGTACTGGCAAAGAAACAGACTTGAGGACCAGTGGAACAGATTAGAAGATGCAGAAACAACGCCAGACACACTCAGCCATCTCATCTTTGATAAAGGAGCCAAACACCCTCACTGGAGGAAAGATAGCCTCTTTCAGAAACGGTGCTGGAAAAACTGTGCTTCAACTTGCCAGAGATTAAAACTACACCTATATCTCTCACCATGCATTAAGCTAAAATTGAAATGGATTAAAGATCTAAATATTAAAATAGAAACTCTGAACCAGTTGGAACAGAGGTTAGGTAGAACCCTTGAAGACATCAGTGTAGGAAAAGATTTTATGAACAAAACCTCAGTTGCCCATGAACTAGCACAAACAATCAACAAATGGGATCTCTTCTTATTAGAAGGCTTCTGCACAGGAAGAGAAACCACCAGCAGTGTGAAGAGACAACCCCCAATGTGGGAAAAAATCTTCACCTGCTCTTCCTCAGGCAAAGGTCTACTATCTCGAATCTATAAAGAACTTAAAAAGATCAGACCTCCCAAATTTAAAGACCCAATCCAAAAATGGGCATCGGAAATGAACAGACATTTCTCAGACAAAGAAGTAGAAATAGCAAATAAATACATGAAAAAAATGTTCAACATCACTGGTCATTCGAGAGATGCAAATGAAAACAACACTGAGATTCCACTTCACTCCAGAAAGAATGGCTGCCATCATGAAATCAACCAATAACAAATGCTGGTGGGGCTGTGGGGAAAGAGGAACCCTACTCCACTGCTAGTGGGAGTGTAGACTGGTGCAAGCACTCTGGAAATCAGTATAGAGATACCTCAAAGAACTAGGACTGGAAGTCCCATTTGACCCCACTATTCCACTGCTGGAGATCTTCCCCAAAGAATTAAAAGAATCACACCACAGTGATATATGTGTGCCCATGTTCATAGCAGCACAGTTTGTAATAGCTAAAGCTTGGAAACAGCCCAAATGCCCATCAACTGGAGACTGAATAAAGAAAATGTGGTTTTTTTATGAAATAGAGTACTACTCAGCCATCAAAAATGAGAAATTAGAGACATTTATAGCTAAGTGGATGCACATTGAGGCGATACTCTTTAAGTGAAATAAATAGGACACACATGTGTAAATACCAAATAGTTTCTCTGGTGTGAGAAACTGAAAGTGTAAATAAGGACTAAATGTATAATAGGTAATGTGAAATAGGAAGAAAAGGGGCAAAGGGAAAGGAAGTGGGAGGGGCAGGGGAAAGGAAAGAAGGGAATGGGATTAATATGAGAAAATGGAAAAACAGGAACAAAATCTTTGTAAATAGGGAGGACTGGAGGGGTTGAAGGGAGGGCTGGTCAAGGGTGAAAAATAAGAACCAAGAGAGACTATGTAAAGGTGCAAATTTCCAATGATGAATGTCATTATATTGTATACCTAAAATGTACCAATAAAATTAATAAAAAAAACAATTGCTAACCATTGGCAAAGAAGGAAAAATAAAAATAAAAATAAATTGAAAAGATAAAAGCACATAGGTAATGTGTGAATATATTCTTTTCACAATTTGAAAGTGTAGAACTATAAAATAACCTTAAAGTCCTTTTCTGATGTTGAATGTACATAAAATTTTGGATATTAATTATCTTTATATGCATGTACATTTATACATATTGAGAGCTTTCTTTGTTTTGTGGTTCTGGGAATCAAACCTAGGACCTTTGCACTGAGCTACATTGCAGCCTTTTTAAAATTTTGAGACAGCCTCACTAAATTACTAAGTTTTCCTGGTTTGACTCGAAGTTGTAGTCCTCCTGCTCAACTTTCCACAGTAGGATTACAAGCATGGGAACATGCATGCCTACAGTTTTTAATTCAAGTGACTTAATATGTATAATTCTGTAACTTGCCTTTTGCATTTAGTTGTAGAACTCAGAGAACTTTCAAAGTCTGTCCATACCTCATGTATAAATGGTGCTGGTATGTTTCATTCATGGCTTTACCATCATGTCCTTAATGATAGAAATTTAAGACCTATTTTTTTCCATTACAAACAATATTGAAGTGAACATTTTAATTAATAGTTTATGAAGATAGACTCTTAGAAATGGTATATCTGACTTCAGATACTTAAGCATTTATATATTTACATTTATGTGTTTCTAGTCACACCAGCAGTATCTGAGAATGCACTTTATTCTGTCTTCTAACACTATCAATATTTGTTAAATATTTGTTATAATAACTTTTATCTCTAGAATTTAGAAGCTTATTTTCATATTTTCTCATAATTGGTGTTTCTTTTCTGTAGCCTGTTCATATCCTTTACTTCCTTTTGTTTGTTTGTTTTCTGTTAAGATGTTTAGCCTTTTTTAAAAAATTGATTTGCTGCTACTCTATATTGTAGACCTCATTAATTTATCTATTTTATTTGGTGCAAATATTCTCTGGCTCTTACTGATTTGTTTTAACTTCATTGAGGGTGTCTTTCATAGTTCAGATTTTTTGTTTTTGTGTAGTCAAATTTGTCAAATGTTTATATTTGCACCCTCTCAGATTTATGTCTTGCTTAGGGATCTTTATTAGTCTTCGAAATATAAAAATATTTTTTGTTGTCTTTTTTTTTTCAAACTAAAATATCATTTATTGCATTATATCTATTCATTAAACAAATACAACAAAACTCCTCATCACCTGACCTCAGAATCATCCCAAATAGTGACTTGAAAGTTATTTTCTTTGATTTATGTTGTACTATAGTGATCAAATGATAGTTGAGAAACAGTGTTACATTCCCCATAATATGAAATTGTACAGCTGTATTTAAGAAGATAAACTTACATATCTACCATCTAAAACTTTAGATGGCATTTCAAATGTTGTTTTTACAGGTTGCCTTTCTGAATCTTTGAAACCAATCAATCTAGATGCAAATGTGTCTTTCTTTCCTTAAGATGGTTTTGGTAGCAACGGTTTTATAGTCTTATGTTTTATCTTTGACATTTAATCCCCGTGGAATTGTTTCTGTATATGGTGTGAGGAAGGAATTTGACTACTTTTTTAAAAATAGAAAACCCCAACATAAATTTTTTAAATACTGATTTTTTTTTTTTCACTTTGAAAATCCTATTTTATCTACTATATGCAGTCATATTCATGCTTCTGTTTCTGGGCTGAAAACAATTAATCCTAATATAAAACTCTCACCAAATCAAATGTTCTTAATACAGATGTGCAGCTTTCCAATCTCAAAACCAAAATAATTTTCTTTGGGAAAGGTTGTCACTCAACTCTGATTATTCTTTTACCATTTGTACCCTCAGCATTTACAGCTGAGTTTTCTTTCTTCTGTCGTTTGTTATTCTGTGTTACTTCTGAAACATTTTGCCTTAAGAATAGACTTGATACTGGGCCAGGGATTTAGCTCAGTGGTTCCAGCGCCTGCCTTGCAAGTGCAAGGTCCTGAGTTCGATCCCCAGTACCAAAAAAAAGAAAAAAAAAGAATAGACTTGATTTTCCCTGTAAATGGTGGCAGCACCAATACCTTTTAATTAATTAATTAATTAATTACATTTCCCCCAACTGTATTAGGTTCTGTATGGAGCTCTGAAGAAGTCAAGTTCGTTGGAATCTATATTGTTCTTGTTTACTTCCAGAAGAAATGATAATATCATGCACTATAAACATCGAGGAGTCCTTGGTCATCAAATCATATAAGGTTCCTACCGTAGGTCCTACCCTTACTGTTTCTGATTTACTGATTTGAGATTTAGCCCTAGAATTTACAATTCTTAAAAAAACGAGTCCTTTGCTCTTCCTGCAGGCCAATCCTTTGTAATTAAGATAACAATTGTGCAGCCAGGGCTGTGGGAACAGAACACCTGGGATAGCAAACAATTTTCTAGGGTTATCTTTTCTAGTTTCATGGCAAGAGATGCTACAAATGAACTCTTGAATCCTGTTATTCCCAAGGCCACACTGACATTTACTTAAATGAAACAAGCTGGAGGGATCTTCCTAACAAAGCTAACCAGTAAAGCCAAACAAGAAAGAAAGGGAAAGCCAAAAGCATCAGATTGTAAATCTCTCTGTGAAGCGTCTTGGATCCTTTCTGAATGAATGGGGATTATGCTGTTGAACCCACACACAGCTCTCTTTAAAGACAGTATCAGCAGGAAGATTTTGTTGCTGGCATCAATCAGTTGCTGTGGAAGCTGACCCAGAATGAACCACTGTGTCTTTTTTCATCTGCTCTAAAGATTATTAAGAGATAGCTGCCAGAGGCAAAATTTGAAAAACTGCCAGGAGTTTGTTTATTCTGATCTGGTTCCTTAGAGATAGAAATGCACAAAAGGCATTATGAAGATGGTAGATTTTGAAATAATAACATTTTATCCTGCCATTTCTATTTCAAGGTCTAATTGGGTCTTGCTGAAAAAAAGGTGAATAGATGCTCCCTTTGTCAAGAAAGGAGAATGGACTTGTAGAATGTTTACGTCCACTAACTAAAATCTAGACCCAGCAAATTAGTTCCTTTATAAAGGATTTCATTTCTTATCATGAATGTACAAGCATATAAGCACCTTGTCTCAGTACAAATACACACACAAAATGCACACACGTATGTTGTATTTTCATGGTTGTAAGGTAACTGCTGGGTCTAAAATTCCATTCCTATTTTCATAGGGGAGGAGAAGTGGAGGGGTCAAAGGTACAAAGTCAAGGTAGTTGAATTGTCCTTAAAAAGAATTGTTCTGGAAGCCTATTGCAACAAATTCTTCTTCTACCTCCATGTATTGCAACACAGCATATTCCTCCCTAGCACAACTGAGACCCTGCTGGTAAACAGTGGAGAATGTATACCAATAGTTAAATAACAAAGTCTACCTTGGGTTACCTCCAAAAGGTTTCTTAAATTTATCAGGTTTTCCCCATTTCCACCACCAGCATCCCAGTAAAACCACAATCTACTGATATTTTTCTAACTGATCTCCCTACGCAGCAAAATTATGTTTATTTAAAAAAAATTATGTCAATATATGTTACTGTGCTGGTTTAAACTTTTAATGGCTTCCTCTATTAGTTAGAATAAAATCCACACATTTCTCAGTGACCTTCAGGACTCATACAATTCACCATTCTCCATTTAATTTTTCTCTTGACTCTTCTAGCTGATACCCTCCAGGGACATAGCCCTCCCTTCAGTACTTTAAGTATACTGTGCTCTTCCAGTGTTGAGGCCTACACACTCATTTCTCCCTCTGTCTTCTCTCTTCAAGTTTTTGTTCAAATGTCTGTTTATTTTGACCATCCCATCCAGATCACTGTGGTGGTCTTTTTGATGTGTCCACATGGTTAAGCTACAGTCTCTAGTTCTTAAAAAGGGACACTAATCTAGGCCTCACTGTGGAGGTGTTTTGTAGGTGATTAAAATCCATAAACAGTTAACTTGAAGAAAAGAAGATTAACCTATATAATCTGGTGTGTGTGTGTGTGTGTCTGTGTGTATTTGTGTGATTCACAGTTAAAAAGCTTAATTAAAAACAGAACTGAAGCCTCTCTGAAGAAGAAACTCCACCCATAGGCCGCAGATTGAATTACACCAAAAATATCTGCCTATCGTGTAGATTTTGGACTTGCCTAGCCAGACCTTTCCTTCTCATGTCAGTTACTGTCAATAAATTTTTCAACGAATGCCTAAAACTGCTTCTGATTTTTCTGGTTGATACCTGCTTGATACAATTCTCCTCTTCCTTCCTATTAGTTGCTCCTCACCACATTGCCCTGTTTATTTCCTCCAAAGCACTTATTCCTCTATAAAATTATCTTGTTTATTTACACATTTGTTTATTTAATGTCTTCCCCTAGTGGGATGTATGCTCCATGAGGGCAGAATGAGCACCTGCCACATTCACCACTGTATCTACAGTTTTTAGAACAGACTATGGACCATAGTCCATTCTTTGTAAATATTTGTTAAAAAAGGAATGGACACAAATCTGATAGTAAAATTTGGCCTAACAATTCTAGCCAAGATTATAGCTATACTTCTTGGTTATAACTGAAACAATGATTTGACAAGACTTCAAAGAAAAATTTTCAAAAATATAGATTGTATTGGGAACTAATGTTAATATCCACTCATAAGAGATTTGTTAAATAAAACATGGTATGTTCATTTGCTGACATGCAACACAACTGTCAATGATGAAAAGGTAGCTCTGTATGTGTTGATAAGGAAATAATTCCAAGAAATGCTAGCAAGTGAAGAAAGAAAGTGATTTGGCAACATATCTAGTAAACTTTGCAAAGGATGAAAAGAGAAAGTTAACATTAGAAACACACACTTTCAAAGATTCCTTATAAAATATATTTGTGAGTAAAAAAGCTCTAAAATCTCCTGGTTAAGTCATTGAAAAATATTCTAAAATGTAGGGGTTTCAAAAAAAGCCTCAGGACCGGGGTTTAGCTCAGTGGTGCCACCGCCTGCCTCGCAAGCACAAGGTCTCGAGTTTGATCCCCTGTACCAAAGAAACAAAAACAAAAACAAAAACACAAAAATCTCAGATGGAGTCACTGTTTCTTCCTTTTTTTGCTGGGATTGGCATGTTCAATATCTGATATCTGGTGTTGTTAGATAGTGAAAGAGCATACTTTCCTTTCCCCTGTCTTCTCAAAATATCAGGCTGCAATAGTTATGTAAATTATGACCTTTCTGGATACACTGTTTTACCTTTGTGGTCTACTCTCACCTGGATCAATCACTTTCTGCGTGTTTCTTGGTTCATTGTTAATTTAACTAATGTGTAGAACTGAGTGCCTTGCTTGGGTGCGGAGCACAAGAAAGCACAGACTCATGGGGTAGTTCCTCTTTTCAAGGAGTGTTAGAATTTCTTCCTGCGTGTCACTTATGATGTGAGACCTGTTTAGTGCATCAACAACTTTGGAGGTCATAGGAAAGGCTTTGTTATGCTTAGAAGACACTAAGAGACTCATCTTAGAGAATGGAGAGTGTGGTCTCTCTACAGCTTCCCAGGTTTACTGAAAGTCAACTTACAAGAACTGTTCTTCGGTTCCAGAAAGCAACTCCAGACTTTTTCCTTTGGTTCTTTTTTTATGGAAAATTAATAAAATACTGCTATGGTTTAAGTACAATTTGGTTGAGTATTTCCACCAAAATTCATGTTGAAATTTAATTTCCATTGTGAGGTATGAAGAAGTGGGACTGGGTGAGGCCTTCAGAAAGTGATATCATGCAGGCTCTATGCTCATGAACAATTCATCCATATGTTCATGAGTGGATGAATGGGTGATCTTGAGAGTGGATCTGTTAGAACAGCTAGCGTGGCTCCCTTTCTTGTATGCACCCCTGTTACTATGGGATGCCCTGAACTGTCTTAGAGAGTCCCTGTTAGCAAGAAGGGCCTCACTGGTGCAGCAATCTAAGACCCAATCTTGTACTTGGGTCTCCTGGCACCCAGAACCATGAACTGAATAAATCTCTATTCTTTAAAAATTATCCAGTCTGAGGTATTCTGTTATAGCAAGAGACAGTGGACCAAGCTATGTGTCAAATCTTAGTGCTTACAAATATTTGACTTTTTGCTTAAGATCAGACCAAAGAAATGAGCCTTGAGGCCAGGTCAGTGAGAGACAGTAAGAGGTTCACATTGATTTGCAATTTGATTTAATGAAGAGCAAACTTATTTTCAACATGTTGTCTGTCAAGTGCTGTGATGAGTGATTAGTCTAAGGAGGAACAGGGAAAGATGAGAAACAGACACAGCTACATAAAATTATACTGTCACATAGTCCAAAAGTTATTAGATTTAAGCAAAAAAGCAGATTGAATTATGCTGGAGTAGAAGTTTTTTCCTCTTTCTGTTTTATTTTTGGAAGAGTTAGGGTTGATCGAGATATTGAACACTGGTGAGATTCTTATAGATGGAAATTGCTGGCAGAGGAGGGAGGAAATTAGCGGGAGAACATTTTAAAGTTGTTTATTTTGTTTCAACTTGAATTATAGGAATTTGGAAATATGTAGAGCTGTATTGATAAAAGGTCTTTTATTGCACAAAAATTGTAATTATAATTATCCCCTAAATGAAAAACACAACTCATGGTATAATTTCTAAGCTGTAGTCTGAATGGGTAGTAAGCTGTGTTCAAATTATTGTTTGATGTTAACACTTCTTTTGTTGGTGAAGAAACATCTTTATTATTATTTCATTATGTTATTGTTTGGGCTCAAAACCATTCAGTTGTTTATAGGTATTGGAAATTCTCTGATTGTGGCAATTATATTGCTATTACTTCAACATTTATAATTATTAAAATTTAAAATTCTTAGTTAAAAATGTTGCCCAAACTTTTATTACATGCTAGTGCTAAGCCTGACAGAAAAATGTACTTATGAAACCAGTAACTTTGGAATGAAGCTAGATGTGGCAAAAACCTCTAAAGGAGACCAAGCAATGGCTTTGTTACATGGTAATGGTCATTTAGAAGAATGTGTTCTATAAAATATTAGAGCTAATGTGCAGAAAAAATAAAGCCGAGTACTTTATAGTGGATGTGTAACATTGAGGTTCACAAAAATTCTGTAATTGGAAAAAACCCGGTGAAAGTGGAAAAATTGATGGCTGCGCGTCTATGAGAACAATTTTGCTTGTAGCTGTATGTGTTTGGAGAACATATACTCCTAACATTATTGCAGGATAATGGTCCTAAGATATGAAACAAGTTCCTTGCATTAATTGTGACCACCTCTGGCTGAGAAGTCCCTCTGCGGGAAAGACTAGAGGAGGGAAAACTCAACCTTGGTGGAGCACACACCATAGGAGCCAGAATGGAAAAGGAAGCTCAGAGCACTTGTGGAAGGTCTCTAGTCCCCAGTGAAAGCACTGACGTTTAGTAGGCAATAGAGAAACTACTGAAAGTAGTTAGCAGGGTGGTTGTGATCCATTTTCTATTGCCATTACTGAATACCTGAGACTGGATAATGTAAAAGGAAAAAAATGCCTTGCAGTTCTGGAAGCTAGAAAGTCCAAGAGCATGATTCTACTAATAGCCTGCTCAGCATCAGGTGAGGGCCTTCTCGCTGAATTCCAACTGCTGCAGGGCATCACATGGTGGAACAGCAAGCTGCTGGCTTGGGTTTCTCTTCCTTTGTACATAAAGCCACTAATGCCATCACGAGACTCCACCGTCATGCCCTTCCCAAATCCTAATTACATACCAAAGGGTTCACTTCCAAATTCCATCAACACAAGAACATGGGGTTTAAATTTCCAACACATGAGCTTTGGGGGGAAGTTTCCAAGCTAGAGTAGGGGTCATACTATGCCTGAAATTGTAGATGCTCAACAAAGTTCAGGATTAAGTGAATGACCAATCAGAACCACCCTCAGGAAGTTATTAATACTTTCATAGAAGAGATAATACATG
This sequence comes from Heterocephalus glaber, assembly GCF_053883595.1. Taxonomy (NCBI): domain Eukaryota; kingdom Metazoa; phylum Chordata; class Mammalia; order Rodentia; family Bathyergidae; genus Heterocephalus; species Heterocephalus glaber. Next base: position 12,667,665 of record NW_028258173.1, on the reverse strand, counting down.
AGATGTACCTAGGACCTGAGACCCAATTGAGGTGTGTTCAAAATTTCTCTTTGGCCAAAGTCAACTGTCCCTCAGGCCCTGCTGCTTTCACAAAGCCCGAAATAAGAGACACTTGCACTGATTCCTGGAATCTCAGACTTCTGGGAAATCAGGAAAAGCTGTTCTGAAGTACATATGGTCCACAAAAACAGCAACTAACTCTCTCTCTTTCTCACTCTCTCTCTCTTCTTGTGACAGAATTACACAGCTGTTTCCTAAATCAAAAATCAGTTTGCTAAATTATTTTTACTAGTGACACAGGGATAATTGCTTCTGGAAAACATCTGTTTCATAATTAGAAAACAAAGATTTCTTCACCCCAAGTGAATGTAATTACTTTTCCACACCAGAGGGAAAGTTTCAGAATCAGCAAAATTCAATGGGGGCTGTTTACAGTGAAATTTCTCTTTTCTGTTTCTTCTAAAGTAGCTGAGAGATTGCAAGAAAATCCATGTTTTATAGGCTGTAATAGAATAAAGCAAAGCTCCCAAAGCTGTATGGGTCTAAGACAAATAACTCCAGTACATTTAATTCAGTCGGTTCAAAGGAATTCTACTTTGAAAAGAAGTGAGGGGATTCCAGGGTGTTAGGGGCCTCTTCTGGCAAGCCCATAAGTAATTATAATTCTGGAGGTTCATTCACCTCTCACAGGCAACAGGGCCTATTTTATTTGCCATGGGATGGATCTGATTTGCTGTTTGTGCTGGTGTTTTGTGGACATAGCTTGCTGTGATTCCACACATCCTAAGACAGTGCTACTGTGAAGTCTAAGGGTCAGCCCTGTCTTGTTTTTCAACCCATACTTGACACTTTGGTCCACCATAGCCTAAACTTTTGTTCTACAGCTCTCTCTATATCACATCTAGATGCCAATACTGTTATTCTGTTTGTTCAGACTCTTGAATTTCCAGGCTCAACCTAACCCCAATTTCATTAGCTTCCTTAATCTATTCTCACCAGATCTCTCACTTTCAATATTTTGCTTCCAAAAGTAGATCCCTTTCTGTGCTAGTCAAACAAGGATGCTCTTTTCTCCTTACTTTCCCTACCTCCTTGTTCTTTGCAGTTACTCTTCCCCTGACCAAGGATATTGGTTATGGTTCTGTCTTATATATATTTTTCTCAGTCTATGTACTCTTTCCAAGGCAGCCTCATTGTTTTCTGCAACTTTAGTTTTTATTAACTTGCAGTCTGTAGACTTGGCATAGCCTGGCTTCTGAGCTCCAGATTCCTGTAGTCAACCAACAACTGATTGCTTCCTCTTCTGTGTTTTTTGTTTCCTAGAGCTTCTGGACCACATAACAGCAGGCCGAGAGGTTGGAGACAACAGAAATTCATTGTTTCACAGTCTGGGAGGTTAGATGTACAAAATCAAGGTGTGGCCCCCAGCCATGTTCCCTCTGAAAGAAGGGAAGAGTCCTTCCTTACCTCTTATAGTTTCGTGGTAGCTGGAAATCTGGGGCATTCTGTAGTTTGTGACAGCCTAACACCAGTCTCCACCTCCATCTTCCCATGACCATGTTGCTTTTGTGTATCCAGATTTCCCTCTTCTTATAAGGGCAACAGCCACTGCATTAGAACCCCCCTTTTCAATGCTAGTTAACCACATGTCACCTTAATTATATCTAGAAAGACCCTATTTCCAAATAAAGTCGTGTTCACAGATTCTGAGTGAACATAAATTTTTGATAGATACCATTCAACCCAGTACAGATGTCTTATAGTTTCCTCAAGCTCAAACCCCTCAAGAATGAGTTCAGCCTCTGCCCTTGAATTTATTCTTCCTCAAAGGACCTCACACTAGTGAATAGCACTACCATCCTCCCTACTATTTAGGTCTTAAACCCGGGAGCTCTCCATGACTTTTGTTTCTTGGCTTCCTTATTCAGACAATGTCAGCTGCTATGGATGCTAAGTGTCTGCCAAAGCAATGTGAAGTCCATCCCCAAGCCCACAGCGTGTCTTTCCCAGATGTCTGCACCAGCCCTGCAACTGGCCCTGTTCTCTGCCCTCCTGCTTTTCATCTTGGAGGCAGAGAGATCTCTTCCAAACACTGCTCTCATCATCCACAGCCTTGCTCAGAAACCTTCTGTGACTTCCCTTTGCCTTAATGTAAGTCTCACATCTCCTAATGAGACTGCAAGGCTTCCTGCCCTTTGCCTCTTTTCTCTCAGAGCTCTCCACTTCTTACCTCATGTTGTGTGGTCCAGCTGAGATTCTACTTTCCTTCAGTTTTTCTAATGCTTCTTGCCTCTGGATCTTTGAACATGCAGTACCTCTATCAGGATGTTCATCTGTCTGCAACACGCCCTCTCTGCTATCAACTTCTAGTTCACTACTGAAATAAGTATAATCCAGAATATTATTTTTCCAACAACTGGCCTAAAGCTCTCCTCCTCTTTCCTCCCTTCCCTGGTCCTCCTGAAGCAGGAAAGCTGCCCTTGATGTGCTCCCACAGCCCTCTCTTAAAATCCATTTTCACAGTTTGTTTTAAGTTTTTTGTCTCCCTTTAGTGTTCCTATGATCTCGGAAGGTGAGTCTTATTTACTTTGAAATCTCCAGGAACTTTGGAATCTCAGTAACTGAGACCCTCAATGAAGACTTTTGGAACAATTGAATGTCAGTGAGAGGGGACAGTAGGTTTCTTGGTGTGTCCCAGATATGCCTAGTGTCCTGCCTGTGTCCCCTCTGCTGACCCAGGAGATCACCTTGGCGCATTTTCGTACAGACCTACAGTTCCTTGCATTTCTGAGGTCAGAGCAGACCCAACATGCTGGAGAGGGGAAACCTTTAGTAGAGGTTTCCACCCTCAGATACCTCACCCACTCTTCAGAGGATCCAAATGGGGTAGAGTCCTGGGTACTGGTAGTGGTAACCTACTCATTACACATATTTGCTAGCTTCCTACGCATCCTTGCATTCTTTCACTGGGCTTCATGGGATCATTTCTCAAATAAACAAGTTATCTAAGATGCTTGAGTCAGGGTCTGCTCCAGAGGAACCAAAAATGACACAGACACTTTTGTGGGGTAATCTCATGCCAGAAGGCTCCCTCAGAAAAGGAATTTCCAGAAACTTCTGTACACTCACTTTGTTATTATATTTCAATTTTTACCTAATGAAGGCCTGACAGACCATCTTCTGTCCTTATCTGTCTGTCTTTCTCTACTGGGGACTGAATCCAGGCTTTTTGCACTGAGCTGCATCCCCATTCCCACCTCCTTTTATTTATTTTGAGACAGGATCTCATTAAGTCACTAAGTTGCCCAGGCTGGGCTTGAACTGGTGATCCTCCAGCCTCAGCCTCCCAGAGTGCTGGGATTACAGGGGTGTGGCACCACACTAGCCTCATTCTTTTATTGTACAGATAAAGAAGCTGAAACCTGCCCATTTTCTCCCCATTGCCCTTTCCATACCTTTCTTCCAACTTTTGAACTTCCCTTGACTTCACCACCCAGATGATGTTTCCTATGGTGGCAGCCAGAGCCCTAGGGTTTGGGAGCCCTGAGTGTTCTTGGTGCTGCTATTGCACTGGCTGCTTGTGCTGTGTTGTCAAAGGCTTTGAAATGCTCTCCATTCAAGACAGTGATGTCGAGTCCTGTTTGATGAAAGGTTCCTGAACAGTATAGCCTTTCCAGGGAAGATTTCTATTTTGTTCCACCTTAGACAAAGGAGTCTTTGAGTCTTCCCGCTTGCTTCCCAAATCATCTTTTCCACGGAGGTGGAATATTAATGCCAAACGCAAGTGGAGTGAGATGTCAAGACTTTGACTTTGTCCTGGTAAGGTGTCTTCACTTCCATTAATTCCTCTGTCCACAATAACCCTCCTTAGTGTCAGTGCACATCTAGTTTAGAAGGTGAGTCTTGGACTCAGAGTGCAAAGCCTGAGCTCTCCTTAGTGATTACATCACCGTTTCTCTGCTCTCTGGGTAGAGGGAATTTAGAGATAGCATCATTCGAGTAGAGACACTGGAAATATAGGCATATCTTGTTTTATGTGGTTCACACAGTTATTTAACAAATATTTGTTAAATATCTGTTCTATATGCACTGCTACAAGAACTGCAATACTGCAGTGGCTATAATGAAGGGTTTAATGTGGGTAGGGAAAATAGGCATTATATAATTGAACAGAGAAATATATGGTGTCAGGTGGTGACAGGTTCTAGAAAGGAAAATAAAACAGATTGAGGGGATAGACTGATGGGGGCTTTGTTTCTAATACTGTGGCCAAGGAACATGTTTCTGAGAACATGACATTTGAGAGGACACCTGCAGGAATCGGGGCAGCGAGCCCTGTCGTGCCTGTTTCAAGAAGAGGGAATGTCTCCTGCAGAGGCCCGAGGCAGGATCACTCCAGGTGTACCAACTGGCAAGGAGACAAGTGTGGCTGCCCCAGGGCAAGTTGGGAGAGGAGGGCAGAGAGTTTATTCTGAAAAGCTGAGAAGAGACTGGGGAGTCCTGAGCAGAGCAGAGGATCAGTGGGATCTGATTTATGTTACAGGAGGAAGTATCTGTCTACTGCATTGAGGAGACCCTGGGGCAGGCAAGGCAGAAGTGAGGAGACTTATTGAAATAGATGCAATCCGGAATACTGTTTTCTCTAAACTGGCATTTTTGAAGAAATCATGGAATAAATATTTTTATAAAGTGCAGATACATTTTTTTTTCCTCCACAAAGATGTAGCAAGAATCTGAAGCCTGGAGAGGGTACATAAATTTTCCCAGCTCACAAAGCTGCTAAGTAGGAGAGCCACGATAGGAATCTAGAGAACACCAAAGTGCAAATATTTAATCTCTCCTCTACGTTGCACCCACATTTGCTTCATTTGGTTCATTTGGTTATCTGTGTTATCTGGGAGGAAGATTTTTCTACTTCTATGTTGCAACTGAGAAAACTAAGGTCAAAGAAATTAAATAATTAACTAAGTTTTCCTTAGATATGACATCAAAATTACAACCTATAAAAGAACACATTGATAAATTGGACTGCATCTAGGTTAAAAACTTGTGCTTCTGAAAAGACATTATTAAGAGAGCTAAAAACTGAAGAAAATATTTGCAAATCATATCTGACAAAGAATTTGTATCTAAGTTAATAAAGAGCTCTCAAAAATGTAAGAAAATATCCCTACTTAAAACTAATCAAACACTACATAGGCACTGTTATGGTTTATGTCTAAATGACCCCCAAGAGCCTCATGTGTACAGAGCCTGGGCTTTTGGAAGGTACCTGGATTATGAGGGCATTGTAGCTGACTTGTTGTTAGGAAGTCGGTTCTGGTTAGAAGAGGTGGGTCACTGGGGCATGACCCAGAAGGATGTGTCTCTCTTCCTGGCTCCTCACGTCACTCTGCTTCCTGGCTGCCATGAGATGAGTAGCTGTCCTCAGTTATGCTTCTGTGCCAGGTCATCCTGCCTTGGCGTCAGCCAACTATGGGATGAAATGTGAGGCAAAATAAACCTCTCCTCCTTTCAGTTGTGGGTGTTCGGTATTTCGTCCCAGCAACTAATGTGTCTAAGACAGACACTACACCAAAGAAGAAATACCAGTGACAAACAAACAATATTAGTCATTTGAGAAATGTAAATTAAGATCAAGAGGTTCTACCACATGCCTGTTAGAATGGCTAAAACTGAAATGACTGACAGTGTTGAGTGTTGACAAGGACATGGAAGAAGGACTGGAACATGTTCACTGTCCTGGTGGAGATGTTAAATGGTACGATTGCTTTGGAAAGCAGTCTGGTAGCTTCTCAAAAGGTTAAATACTTTCTTAGTGTGTGATTCAAATACTGAAACTCTATTTACCCAAAATAAAAAGAGCTATGTGTTCAAATAAAGAGCTGCACAAAGATGTTCATCACAGCTCTATTCGTAATAGTAAAAAACGAGAAACAACTCAAACATCTACCAGCACATGAATGGGAAAGTGAGCTATCTCTCCATACTCACCACAACAAGGAATGGGCTACTGATCCACACAACAACTCAGACAAATCTCAAAATAATTACACTGAATGAAAGAATGAGGATGGAAGAGTTCACATTATTTTATTGCATTTACGTGTACTTCCAGAAAACGCAAATAAATCTAAAATGACAGAAAGAACAGTAGCAGTTAGGACAAAACCAGGAAGAAGGAATAGAAAAGAGGCATGGGGAAACTTTGGAGAGTGATGGATATGGTCACAATCTCCAAGATGGTGATAGTTTCATGACTATAAATTTGTCAAATTTATCAGATTGTACTCTTTATCTTAAAGTCTACTTTGTCTCATGTTAGTATTGCCATGTCAGCTTTCTTACAGTTGAAATTGTATATGTTACATCTGTATATGTGATTGTATGGAAGTTATACCTCAATACAGTTATTTTCTTTTTAAATAACTCGTGGAAATTCTCACACACAATAAATGGCACAACCACAAACTTGAGTCCAGGACTATCTGATTCTAAGGCCCATGCTCTTGACTTCTCTGTAATTAAGACTTCCTCTGTGATTCAAATAGCCTGTCTTAGTTTGTGTGGTTGGTGTGGTTGGGCTTCCCTATATTGGATTATTTTGGAACAAAGAACAGCATTTGTTCATATACCTCTGAAGAAAGGGAAAAATAACCCAAAATTTCCACAGGGCAATTTGGCAATGTCTTGAAAGATTTATGAATGCACATATGCTTTCCTTCATCAATTCCAAATCTAGGCCTCCATCTTAAGGAAGTAATAACAGATTTCTGCAAAGGCATGTTTGCAGGCAGAATAAACACATTTTTTATAAAAATAAAAATAGAAAAATTAATCTGTATCATACGGCCATTGAAACTGTTTAGTAGAATATTTTCTGACATGAAAAACTATTTAAGCTTATATTATTATGTGGAAGGATTCATTTTAATAAAAAATGTCATCTATGTAAAGGAAAAAGTCTGGGAGTAAGTTTTAAGAAGTTGCTATGGTAGCTATGTGTTGAAGAATACAGATTACAGCTATTTTAATTCTATTCTTTGTGCTATTTTTTTCAATTTTTTTTTTACAAATAGCTATGCAATAATTTTGCATCAGATTTTTAAAAATTAGTTTGCCATTAAAAAAGAAAGTACACATTATTGTACGTTTGCTCTCTCAAGTGGACTCAAACTTCACTTGTAGTGACACTGGGCCTATAAGTGCAATATAGGATTATAAACCTAATGGTTCAAGGAAGCAGTGTTGCTAATTGGGACAGGTGGGGACGTGCATGTAACAGAGACCAGCAAGGTAATTGTGGCAGAGGATTCATGGTTAGGAAAGGAAAGAGTGTATCTTATCCTAACGGGGATCCTGTGTTCAGATCAAGGGTCTTAATATATAGAATGTATATATAAGATTTGCAGATGAATTGATGCACCTATATGTCAGATCACTGTTGGTTCCCCAACCTTATCTTCTTGGCATGAAGTCACTTTACCTCCTAGCTCTGTTTGAAACCTTAAGGTGAGGTAATCACTTCCTATGCCTCACTTCCCCATCAGCTTTACTCATTGCCATTTGGCTACAAATACTCTGTTGCCCATGTGAGTACGAATATGAATATCTTTCCGGTCTTTTTGTTCCTCTACAGCTGTGATGCTATTACACCAAGAATGGGTAGGTGGACATAGGTAGAAAGACACGGTCAGGAGACTGAAATATAATACAACAGAAGAGAACCTCCCTCACAGAGTGCATTCTAAGGAGGGATGGGAGGGTCAGTGCAAGTAGGGGCGAGGCCCAGCTGCGCTGGTGACCACTTCATGGCAGACTGGCCAAATTACATCTCTTGGTCTAAGATCTTTATTAAAGGCCTGCACCTGGGAGACATTTTGGCCTATCAAGGTGAATCATTATGGCAGACTGGGCATAATAATAGTAATTTAAAGGGAGTTAAAAGGAGAGTCTAAATTAGGACAGGGTTTTACATTTCAATGTCTCTCAAGAAGAGTCTGTTGGAAAAAAAAAATGTCCCCGGAGGGAATCATGAACAGAGTAATCATTTGAAGGTAAACTTGACTAGCTGTAGTGTGCAAGTTTAGGAATACTCAGCGAATTCTGTGGCTTTGGTCCTATTGTTTTTTTCTACAACATTTCATTACAGAATAGTTTTCCACAGGCACTTAGTCTACCGTGTGACTCAGTAATGCTAAATTAGGACTTTTCAGCAAATGCTTCTTTGTCTTTACTAGCACAGCCATTGCTACATGTTTCCCTATTAGGAAGACTTCAAAATGACTTTCTTGAGGAACCCTGGATGGAAGAGGGAACTCTTTTCTGTCTCTAGCTGTGCTCCACACAATATTTCACATACTCTGTACCCAGCAGGGTGAACTGGAGAAAGGGAGGGAGGAAAGGTCATTGTATTGCTGCACCTTATAATACCTAACAGAGGAAATGAACAGCATAGGTGTGGGAGTTTGGTTAACTTGTGGTAAAAAATAAACGTGGTTTCCTGCGTGGCTCTTATTTTCATTCCTTCCTTCCTTCCTTTCATTCTTACTTCCATTCAAGTAGTAAGGAGTGGCTAGGACTTCCTGCCAGGACTAACATTTTATGCAGACAAAGACGTTGTCATTTGAGGACCAAAAATATCAATACCTGCAATCTTCCAAGAACTCTCACTTCTCACTCATAAGTATCTTTCCTTAAAATAATATTGAGTATTTGAATTTGGGCTAAATAATCATGTTACTTGGAATCTTGAATGAAGTATTATAATCTTGAAGCATTGTAATCTTGAAGCGTTAAAATCTTGTAATACATCTAATTAGTTTAATGAAATTCTCAGTCCAGAGGACATTCCTTTGTACATCCATCCATCCATCCATCCACCCACCCACCTACCCATCCATCCATCCAAAGAAGGGGATGAATGTTCTGTGTTGAGCGGACAGCAAGTTCACAGGCTGCGAGGAATGACAAGCTTGGTTTTCCTAAAGCAAAAAGGTAGATTACTGAGCTAAAGCATAATGAAGAGTGGGGAGAAAAGGTAAGAGGCATTAGGAAGAGAAGAGAAAAAGGAGAGAGGTGATCGTGGGGCCAGGTCATGGAGATCTCTTTAGGTCATGGGTAAAGACTTGGTGAGTTTGTTTTCAGGATGGAGGCGACTCATTTGTGGGCTTTTATTCATGGGAGGGACATGACATAATTTGGAGCTCAGATGTATCACTCAGGCTGTGTGGAGAAGGGATTTTGGGGAGTCAAGAATAGAAACTAGAGGTCCAAGAAAGATGTGGCGGTGCTAATGGAGAGAGAAGGGCAGATTCAGGATACGGAGCTGACAGGACGTGGAGAGAGAGGGGAAGGCACAATGTTGTGGTAGCCAACAATGTTCCTAGTTATATGGCTTGGCTAGATGTTGACATCACTGTCTAGAATTTGAAACACTGGGGGTGATCAGACTTGGAGAACAAGGGACAACCAATAGTTCTGTTTTATAAATACTGAAGTTTTCAACATCTATCCATTCCCTGAGAAAAGGTTTCCAGTGGAGGATATGCAAGACTGGAGCTCAGGAGAAAGACAGGCAGGGGGTAGACATTTGGGTGTCATCAGCAAGTAGAATATATTTAAGGCTGTGGGACTAGAAAAGGTCACCTAGAAGGAAGATTGTGGGTAGAGAAAAGGGGGCTCCAAAACTTAGAGATGGGTAAGAGGAGAAGGAACCAGCAAAGATGCCATTATCAGCTCAATTTGAGGCTGGTAAGCATGGGGAATGGGCGGACTCCAGAAAGACAGTAGAGCTTTGGCTGACACTTGTAAGTCTGAATGTCTCATATCAGAAATCAAAGTTTTGCAAGTATGTTGGCTACTTAGGCTGTTCAGTCCCATAAGTTATTCTGTATAATAGATGATTTTCATGGAGTCATTTCTAGTTTGGGGAAGCAAAAAGGATAAACTTTCTGACATTGTCTAGCGATCTAGGATTCTGGGGAAAATTCCACATTATTGAAGTCAAAATACTCCTTGATCTCTCAGTTCATAGAGTTAATTCAGGGCAGTGGTGAGAACACATTGGGAACTCGGCTTCCTGTTCTATCCTCATCATCAACTAGCTTGGTGATCTTGAGGGAATTATTTAACCTCTCTGAGCTTCATGTCTCTAATACTCCACATTGAGTTGTTAGTGCTTACTCCAGTGCGCGCGCGTGTGTGTGTGTGTGTGTGTGTGTGTGTGTGTGGCAGGCAATGGGGAGAGCACATGGCTAGGGCTCTATAAGAGGTTATTTTTGTAGTGTGGGGTCCCTGCATTCCACCTTGCCTTCCTCCCAAACCGTGCTCTTTGCTCAGTATTGTGCTCAGTTTTTCTTTTGTCAAAGTTTCCCTCCATTTTGCAATATATTTTATCCTCGTTTTTGCCTTTCCACTTCCACTTGTCTTCTGTTCTCCATCCTTTACTCAATAGTCAACAAGCATTTTTAAAGCTTTGTCTGTTTTCAGCTCTGTACCAAACACTGGGCATCATGAACTCTTCTTGAACAATATTACCTTACATCCCTTTTCCAACCATCCATCCATCCATCCATCCATGCCTTCAGCCTCTTCGTGCCTCTTCACTCCCAGCTGAGTTTTTACAATATAACATTGATTTGACACAGTCTTCTGACTTTTAATAATACAAGTTTGTATATTTGCTATTTCAGTGAGACTGTGATTTCTTGGGTCTAAAGAGAATATCTGATACTGTAAAAAAAGGGGAAAGAAAAGAAGGGAAAGGAAAAAAATATGAGAAAAGGAAAAAACAGAAACAAAGACTTTGTAAGTAGGGAGGGGCAGAGGGGTTGAAGGGAGGGCAAGGAAATGGGGAAAAAATAAGAACCAAGATATATTATGTACAGGAACAAATTCCCAATGATGAATGTCATCATATTGTATACATGTTGTACCAGTAAACTTAATAAATTTTTAAAAAATGATGGAAAAAATTTTAAAAATAATCAGAACATAGAGTAAAAGGCCAGATACCAACAGGCATGCAACATCTTCATGTTAAGGTAGAATGAGACGTGAAAAGTGATTTGCCCAGCCTAGCTAGAGAAGTCCTCCAAACATAGCCTTCCTCTTGATTTCCTGCCAGACTGCTGCAATGTGGCCATTTTCAGACTGTGATTTACAAGATGGGCAGAAATGCCTCAATTACACAAATCACACAGTGCTGTCTAAGAAAAAAGCCTGCCAATTGCAGAAAAGTCTGCTGACATTCATTTTTGTTGGTCGCAGCCTTCAAACATCTAACATGTTTTCTGCCCTCTGTCATAGATGCATTTACCTCGGAGTCACCTTGTGCTCTCATTAGAGCCTTCTTCTATTTCTGGAAACAGCTACTGTATTGCTGCAAAACCACACCAGATGTCCCAATGCCTGGGTGCCAGGGTATTTAAAAAAATTAATTCAGTTCTTTGCTAGACACTTAATGAGTAGCCAGTGAGGGCTGGACATTGAAGTGGGCCTGAGGGGATAGACTGGTGATTACCACTCTCTAGGAAACCAGAGCCCTCAAGGCAGACAACAGACAACTACAATTTGTTGTGATAAATGTTATAAACATGGAGCAGAAGAGAGAACTAATTCTGCCTGTGAGCTGGGAGAAAGCCTTCCGGAGAACGTGAAGGATAACTAGGAGTTCCCGAACAGAAAGAGAAGGAAGGACATTTGCGGCAGAAGGAATATTATGTTCCAAGGCACAGAGGAGTGTGAGTTCAGGATAGTCAAGGTATGAATGGGACAGGGTGGGAATCGAAGAAGCTGGGTGAGAAAAAGCAAAAGATGAGGCTGGAATTGGACAACATGCTAGGAATTTGGACTCTAACTGTATGTAGGCAATGGACAGCCATTGGAAGATTGAGGAGATATAATTACTTTGTGTTTCAGAAAAATTTCTTTAAAAGGCAGAATGGTTGGCAGGTAATTGTTAACTATAGAGGAGAGATGATGAGAGCCAAATGAAGGTAGTGGAAGGGACATGGAGACAGGGGACATTATTAATTTAAAAAACATTTAGAGAGTAGGAGCAATAGGTGATTAACCCTAAGATTTCCAGTTCCAACAGTTTAGCAGCTGGCAGATCTATTAAGAGAGATGGGGAAGATTAGAAGGAATAAAATCATTGGAGGTAATGTGATATTTTGGGATTGGGACATACTGAATTTAGAGACACCCAGGCAAGTCTAGAACTCAAGGAGAGATGGGTGAAGATATAAATGGAGTTGCTTCAGGGTTTTAGATCTTCTCTGCTTCAAATTTTGCTTACAGATCAACAACTTTAGAGTAAAATAGGAAACTTTATCTTAGTGAGTTTCAGGAGTAGACAGGTTTGGGTTCAAATTCCATCAGTCTTATTTAGTAACAGCCTGACTTTATACTTGTATCAACCAGCTACCAGCCAGTGTTTACAACTGAGAAATGATGGCTAGTAATATCAATCTATAGGGCACTTGTGATAATGCGCTGACACAGGAGAGACACTTTGTTAACAGTACTTAGCACTGTGGAGGGTTTTAAAGCAACCATTATAAACACTCAAGCTTGATATACACAGATTTAGCTATTACCATTTTTCAATTGAAAAAACAAACAGAGGATCATTTTGGTAAATGGGTACAGGGATTCACTTTGCATAACAACACCTTAGCTTCCTCACCTTAATTATTCTTGGAGGAAGGCTGCAGGTTTCAAAGGGCTCTGAGCCCAATGATTCAACTCATGTGTTCACTTTCCTGGCAGTTCAGAAAAAAAAAGGTTGGAAAAAACTGAAAAATCTACTGTTCAAACAGCAACCCTCAGCGATTAGGATTAGGATTACGGCAAGTGCACAATTACATGGTTAATCACAAAGTGCAGATTATAGGGTTACTTAGCTGAAGGCTCAAGGCTCCACTAGATAAAACTAACTAACAACAAAAATAAAAAAACCCAAACCTGCAAACGTTGGATATTTTCTGAACCTATGGCAGTGTTTAGTTCTAGTCAGTGAGAAATAGGAACAAAACAAAACAAAGCATAACTGTAAGCAAGATTTTTGTCCCTTCTCTTTTGTTTTACATTTCAAATATCTGAGATTTAGGATTGGTTATTAGGAGCAAGCCTTGTTTTAAAATACCTGTTATTATGGTACTAAAATGATCAAAGCACAAGATATTTGCAATTTTTATATGCAGTTTCAAGAGTTTGTTACTGGATCTGTGTTTTGAAAGTTGGAATTCAGTTTTGCATGGAGGTGCTGGTAGGCAGGTCCCCAGGCCAGCCTGGCAAGTAATCCTATTTTAGCAAACACCATCGTCTTCCACCCAATTGCTCAGGCCAGAAACCTAGAAGCCAGTCTAGATACCTTCTGGTCCCACTATGCCACCCTCTCCATTATCAAGTTTTTCCAGTCTATCTCTTGCCTCTTACCCATCTCAGTCCTACCTATTTCATCTCTTGCCTACACCATGGTGTTGTGGGACTGCATAACTTTGTAATCATAAAACTCCCCTAGCCCCAATTGTGATTGAATGTTAGCTAATGGTTAAAGATGCTTGTTAGTTCTGGGACACAAGATAAAGTCTGTAACAAACATAGAGTTCCTAAGTGAATTACCCATCTCCTTGTTTGTCCGAAACCGATGTTCCGGACACAGCTATCTATAAGACAATCTGCAAACATCTTTTGACCATCAACATTTTTTCTCTTTTCTGTAAGTTCTGCTTGCTAACTTCCCCTGCAATCCCCTATAAAAACAGCCTTGGACTCTGAGCCAGTTTGCCTCTCTAAGCTACTTTGCTTCGGGAGTGCCGTCTGGCCAGACTAATAAAGGTCTGTTTTACTTTCCAACTTGTCCGGTGTGTTCTTTCCCGGGTGTTCTTCCCTGCAGTCAGCTCCTCGGAGCATTTGGTAAGGCCCTCGGTCTTACAGTGTTATTGCCCTAACTGGAGCCTCCTGTCTCTGACACTCTCTCCCTGTGATGGGAAGAGTCATTCTTTTAATAGGCAAAACAGCACCGTTTGCCATGCTTGAAACCTTTATGTGGATTCCTATTGCCCTTGGGGTAAGGTCTAAAATTTTTGCCATGGCTTCTGAGGAGTTGACCTTTACCTGGCACCAACTGACCCCATTTACAGTTTCCTGCTCCAGCCATGTGGGCCTCCTGTCAATTTCTTGAGAGCACTGTGCCCACTCATCACTAGCACTATGTATGTTCTCCATGCCTGGAAGATATTTCCTTTATGGTTAACTCATGGTGGTCTCAGTTTAAATGTCACAACCTCAAGGAAGCCTTCTCTGATATCTCAGGTGAGGCCAAATTCCTGGCCAATATGCCCCCATAGAATCTCTTATTTGCCCAGCAAGACCACTCAGTTATCTGTCCTGTCCACCAACTTGTATCTTATGGTATGGACCTCATCTGTCTCCTACCCTTAAACTCCCAGGAACAAAGCAGGAACTCATTTAAAAGGTGAAAGATTTATATGGTCTGAAGAGAAACCAGAGTATAAGAACTCCTTGAATATTTGCCAAATGCATGAATGTGCCCAAGTGTGCAGACATCAGCCAATGCATATGTCAGTGGAAGAGGAATCCTCCACCCTCGTGACAGCAGGGATTGCCTCTCCTCATAACCCCAACATTTGGCAGAGAATGTCAGGTCACACCATGCGTGATGGCTTCCCGGGTGGGAACCAGGTGCTCCAGGAGGGCTGGGCTGGAGGGGAGGGTCATGCGCTGAGGCCCCCAGAGCAGGGTGATAAAGGCTGACTGGGGCAGTGGGGAGAGTAGCCCGAGGACTTTTGTGAATGGAAATGTTGTTGTGCTCACTGTTTTATGCCGAACCTGGCCCAGGCCTAGAAGGTGAGAGATGTTCAGGAAATGTCTGCTGGCTGGAGGAAGAGAGACATGCAGGATGTGAGGCACAGGGCCCTGATCCCCTGCAGATGTGAACAGCCCTCTGCTTCCATTGCCACTGCACTGTTGCTTCATATAAGAGTGGAGCTCTCCTTGACTCGGCCTGCCTGACTGCCTTAGCATCGCCAATTTCCTCTCCTTCCTGTGTTATGTGGTGCAAGAGACATACATCTTCACCCAGTAATCCTATCCCAGTGGCAGAACAGATGGGGAATTTTATTAATATACAACACAAAGTTACAATTTCTAGAGTCCCAAATAATAGACACTCTTGAAACTTCATAAAAATGGACCTTGCTCTAATTTTAGAGGCTTCATTTCTGCTTCCTCTTTGCAGACAGCAAGCTGCAGGGGCTTTCTGCCATCTTGGCAGTGTTCCCACTGGTGGTCAATCCCTGGTGACCCCCAGGCCTTGAAAATGAGCAGCGCTCCCCTGACTTGGGCTGTAGGGAGGGTAAAGGCTCTGCTCGTCATAGTGGGAGAGGACTTACTTTACTCTCTGGGAGAAAAGTAAGGCATCAGCAACAAAAGCAAGTTGCAAGTTGGCATGAGGGCAAGGTGTTCAAATAAGAGCCTGCTATCTTGATTTCATGGTCTCAGCCACGTCTCTCCCTTCTCTTGCTGAACTCATCATATATACATGCATGTGCACATACTCACAGGTGCCTATATACATATGCATGCACATATACACACATATACATACAAACACTCATGCACGTATGTGTGTGCAGAAGTCTGCATTTGACGTAACTCCAAGCCTTGGGAAAAAGTAAGGGCACAAAAATCAAGGAATGGGGAGGGTCAGGCAATCAAAGGGAGTTGGAGCAGCTTCAGTCTGCTGCAGGTTAGTGGTACTTGAGATTATGGGAGGGCAAGGGGAAGAGCTAGGAGTGGAAAAGTGCTAGACATTGAGTCACAGAGGCAAACGGATCCTTATGATTTCCCTCTTCTTCATACACAAAGAGGCCTCTGCAAAGGCTCCTGAAGACTTTTGCCTAAGGACACAGGTAAAAGACCTAAGAATGAAGGTGTCTGCACTAGAAAGGCAAATGTAGGAGGAGCGTGACCAACCAGAGGGGCCTGAGCCTGGACTGCAAGTCCCCTCCAGCCCTGGAAAATCTGGCTATGCACCAAGTCTGGGGTAAAATTCACCTTGCTTTCATTCTGTTCCCTTAATCACTCTCTTTTATGGAACACACACAACTTCCAAAGCTCTAGCATCTTTTTTTCAGGGCTTTTGCAGTGGAGCCTACCTGCTTCTCTCAGCTTCCATGAAGTTAATGTTCTTGTGTTTGTGTGTTAGCTCTAGGAGACAACATCTGCCACACAGTTGTCCCCCTTTATCTAAGAGGAGTATGTTCCAAGACATATTGGATATCTGAAACCTCAGGTGGTACTAAACATCATCATTTTTTCCTATACATACATACCTATAATAAAGTTTAATTTACAAAGTAGGCACAGTAAGAGGTTAATAACAACCAATAATAAAATAGAAAAAATCTAACAATATACTGCAATAAAATTGCTAGCATCAATATTCCTATGCTTCAGGGCTATCATTAAGTAAAATAAGGGCCACTTAAATACAAGCACTGCAGTAGTGCAGCAATTGATCTGACAACCGAGAGGGCTACTAAGTGATTACTGGGTGAGTAGTGTATACAGCATGCATACACTGGACCAAAAGGATGGTTCATGTTCTAGGAAAGAAGGAGTGGAACCGTGCAAGATTTCCTTATGCAACTCTGAATGGTGTGTAATTTACGACTTATGAGTTGTTTATTTCTGGAATTTTCCATTTACTATTTTTGGACAGTGGTTGGCTTTTGGTAACTGAAACCTCGGAAAGTGAAACCGCAGCTAAGGAGGGACTACTGGAAATGCACAGGTTATTTCGTCAAGAGAGCTAATGAAAGAACATAGAGTAAGACAGGGCAGAAAGGGATGGTTCTTCTGAACAAGGTGGAAGGGAAGTCACTGCTGATTGGTCTGTTGTGCACCTGACAAGCCTTGGAAAACAGATCTGGGATGTAAGGGGTGCTTAGTCAAATGCCTGCATAAGCACGAAGGAGGAATGTGGTAGCACTAATATAATCTCTCAAAAATTAAAGTTTTCTGAATTTTAATAATGATGCATATCATAATGGAACAATGGTGTGTATTAAATAAGGTAAATTCCAGCGAGCTTTTAACATAGTACCTGGGACTAAGTAATTGCTCAGGATATGTTGGGTATTATTATTTCTCACCTTGAAGTCCTGCCTTATCCAATTCCTATGAGAAGAAAAAATTTTTTATATGTAGATCTTGCTTTGTGTAATTAATGAGCTCTTGCATAGCTGTATATTAATTAATTCTTTTAAACTCTGGACATGTGGTCTAAGTATTGGCAATCTTCCCATGTCTCAGGCTTCAGTTGCATTCCATTATAATTGTCCAGTGCTTTAATTCTGCTTGGGTTCTAGGTAGAAAGTTACACCTAGTTCAAAGGAAAATGTACCCAGGTGGGTGAACATTTATGTTAAGTCCTCTCTTATACCTATATGATCCCACCTACCTATACCCTCCTCCATCAGTAGAAGCAGATGGGAGGAACTGGCTCAAGGCTAGACTAATAGGACAGACAGAAGCTTACATACAAATTGCCAGGTCATGCACAAAATATGCAGGATGATTTCTTTATACAGATGGCAAATTAGCCTACAGGTGGGTAGAGTAACAATAGGGGCATCAGGCAAATATCCACTGTAGGTCCTTTGTTGTGGTTGGGATCCAAAATGTTTCCCTAAAAGGGCTCATTGTGTTGAAGGCTTGGTTGCTAATGGGTTTTTGGGAAGTGATTGGATCATGAAGGGTCTTAGTCCATAATCATAATTTGTTGGCTTTATTGGGGTGAAAATAGGAAGTGGGCCTCAGTTCAAGGAAATGGATCATGGGAACGTGACCTTAGAGGCTATATTTGGTCCCCAGCCTCTTTCTTTCATGCTCTCTTGCCTCTGCTTCCTGGTTGCCATGAATTAAGCAACTTTCCTTCATCTACCCTTCTTCCATGGTGTTCTGCCTTACCTAAAGCTCACAGCAATGGAACCAGCTGACCATGGACTGAAACCTCTGAAACTGTGAGCCAAAATAAACCTTCCTACCTTTAAGGTGTTATTCTCAGGTATTTTGCCACAGTGACAGAAAGCTGACTAGCACATCTTTGTACAAAGGCAAGTGGACAAGTTCTTGACTTCTTCTGCTGGTAATTTAATCACCAAGAAGGTAGATAAAGCTACATGGAAGTCTTCTATTGGAAATTTAAGTCAGTAAGGAAGAAATAATTGCAAGCCCAAAGGAGAAGGATGCTTTGGGGGAGAATGACCTCACTGGGTAGGCAGGATAGCACAGAAGTAAGGGAGTAGGTACTGAGATGGTGTTTCCTGGGTCCAAAACCTGATTCTGTTACTCATTAGCTATGTTCCTTTACCTTTGTTTTCTCTTCTACAAAATGATGATGATAACACTTTCTCTTCTACAAAATGATGATAATAACACTACCTACTTCATAACATGGATGCAAAAATGATATAAAACAGCACATGGAAAGTATGCAATAAATATTGGCTATTAATATTAGTGTTTACTTGAATTCATATTTGTGATAAATTTAGATAGATATAGACATGGAGTTTAGACTTTAAGGACATTTAAAAATAATTTACAAAGTAATTTTAACATTTTAATTAATTTAATTGATGATTAAAAAATTCAGAGCTAAGTGAGGTAGAAATTGTCAAGGGGATTTTGGCTTAAGATAGTTCAGCAAGCTTTTCTGTGAAGGGCCAGGTAGTAAATATTTACATCTTTGTGAGCCAGTGAGCTCCTGAGTCAACTGGTCACCTGTTGGAGCCGAAAGGCACCAATAGACAAGGTGTAAACAAGTAGGCATGACTGTGTTACAATAATACTTTCTTACAAAACAGATTTACATAATAGTTTTGGGGCCCCTGGTTTAAGAAGAATGAGGAATACTAAAATATAAATTTCTGCCTGTGTGAGTATAAATGGTGTCAGTGAGATGAAAAGCAATAAGGTAATTAAGTGAACCAGCATAGCTGCAAAGAGACCTGTTTACCTCAGCTTGTAACAAGGCAGGTGCCAAAAAGGAGGGGGAAAAAATCATGTAGCTAAAAAATAAACAAAAAAGCATAAGATCTCCATGAACCTGTCAGACAGGCTAAGGACTGACGGGGAAAAAAGGAAGATTAAGCTTTGTTTTGAGAAGTGAGTGAGCAGGTTCAAAATCTTGAAGCAAGGCAAGGATAGAGATCTTGGCCTAAAGACAATCTTAGCATTATCAACAAGGTTAAGAGATTTAAAAATGACCTAAAAGTTCCCAGAGGCAATCAGAAATTACCTCTCTAAATACCAAGATTTAGGGTCATTATTTTCTTTTTGTTCCTTTGGTTATTTTTATTATAAGTATATATTACTTTTAAGCATATAAAGAAAATGAAAACTAGGGGGAAAAGTCTTAGAAGAGCAGCCTTATAAGATATACTTTTATCAGTGTAAATAGGAATTTCTCCTCTTAGTGGTCTGACCTGAGAACTACTGAGTGTCTTACTATGGCAGACGTTCATTGCTTCCCTGTATGCCATTTTCCTACGCTTTCCCTCATAGTAGAACGTACCTTCCAGTACAGGCCCCAAACTCTCTCAGTTCCCTTGGTAATCAAGGCAGGGACAAACCACCCATTCTGGCCAAGACTAGGGTCTTTGACTCATTGAACTATAACTATCCTCTAGCCTCATCTTCAGTGCTCCGAGCAAAGTATTCTCTCTCTTTTCTGTTTGTAGTACCGGTGACTGAAACCAGGGCCTTTGCCCTGAGCTACATCCCCAGCCACCCCTCACCTTGTTTTTTTCTGTGACAGGGTCTCGCTAAGTCATTAGGTTGTCCAGGTTGGGGTCAAACTTGTACTCCTCCTGCTAGTGTCCCAGAGTACTGGGATTACAGTGGTGTGCCACCCAGCTAAGAGAGTTTTCTTATCGGAGATCCAGTTCCAGTTGGGCATTTCAATTCCTAATTGTTTTGCCCTCCCCCAGATGTTCACACAGAGGCGTGCTTCTCAGTGTTCACACAGAGGCGTGCTTCTCAGTGTTCACACAGGGTTCATGTTTTAACTAAACACTGTCAGGTTTGAAAATGTCTCAGCAGCAAGCAAAAGATTGATTCAAGGGAACAAGGAAATAGATCTCTGGCAAGCTGGAAGGGGTCCAAGAGGTTCAGGGTGAGGGGAGGGAGGAGGGGAAGGGACGTAAAAGGATTTAAGATGTGTCATGTACATGTGCCAAATACCCACAATGAATGTAAATACCATATGTCATAACATGGATTAAAAAATAACAACAGTAATAATAAAAATGGGGGAAAGGGATCTAGCAATAGAGGGAGAGAGGTGAGTGGGGAGGGGAAGGGGAATACAAAAGAATGTTATGTACGTCTACCTATTCCATAAGATAAATGTAAACCTCACGTACTGCAAACATGTACTAATAAAGTAAAATTTACAAAAAAGAAAATGTCTCAGCATTCTTGGTTTCCTTATGCAAAGCCTTGTACCCGGAGGTCAGAATGCAGGATTGCAACTTTCATTTCTTTTTTCTTTATTTTTAAGTTTTTATTAGTATGTTTGCTGTACACAATGATTACATTCCACACGTGTAGTTGGTACACGCACATAGCACATCCTAATTGTTTTTTCATTCCCTTCCCCTCTTCTCTCTACCCCTTTCATCTCTTGGTCCCCTCCCCTTTGCAAAAGATCGATCTCTCTATTTCCTATTATCTAGCATTTATTTTCCTCATCATATTTACCATGCAGTATTTGTGTGTCTGATTTATTTTAATATAATGGCCTCAAGGTACATCCATTCTCCTACAGATGACTCAAGTTTATTTTTGACGGGACAGTGGTACTCCATTGTGTATGAACACATTCTCTTTATCCACTCATCTGTTGATGGACATATAGGCTGCTTCCAAGATTTAGCTAATATGAATTGTGCTGCTATAAATATGGATGTGCAGTGTAATATGATGTCTTAAACACTTTCAGGAAGGTAGTTAGAAGAAGAATAGCTTGGTTGAATGGAATTTTTATTTCTAAGTTTTTGGAATCTCCATGGACTCAAGGTAAGCCCAGAGATGGTTGTCAGCTCCAGGAAGCAACCACAGACTGGGCCAGCAGTGCCAGCCCCAAGAAAAGCCCACGGTTATTGTAATTTTTATTTCATGTTGCTATATTGGTTTGCTTTAACTATTGGGGGAAGATAGGTACTTTCATGTGGGTCACTGGTTTCTCTTTCTCATGGCTTTTGTCATTCTACTAGCTCTGTGGAAGACAAATCTTGGAGACGCATGTTAGTGAGGCATAAAGCACTCACTCTCTGTATATGAGAACATATGGGTAGGTCTTGGAGAAGTACCTGAGCCTTTGGATCTCCTTCGGGATGGAGTACAATGGCAATGAGATAGAGCAGAGGGTTGGAAGCACCTGTTCAAAGACCCTAGGTTCAAATCCAGGCTCCTCCTTCTTCTAGCAGTGCTGGAAAGAGCCCTCCTGGGGCACACTGGCCATGTGTGTCTGCAGAGGAGGCA
The DNA here is from genome assembly GCF_053883595.1 of Heterocephalus glaber. Taxonomy (NCBI): domain Eukaryota; kingdom Metazoa; phylum Chordata; class Mammalia; order Rodentia; family Bathyergidae; genus Heterocephalus; species Heterocephalus glaber. The sequence continues at coordinate 12,646,083 of NW_028258173.1, read as the reverse complement.
GATAGCATAGTTACCATGGGCTCATTCCAGGACAAGGTGTATTGTCTAAAGCAGGCAACTCTTACTCATGCCTCATATTTAGTGATTGGACTTTTATTTCCCTTCCCCAGATTTCTGTAGCCTTAGGAGGGAGCTAAAAGGGTCATCCCCTTCACTGCTGGAAGTCTGGGACCATTAAAAGGAAACCAGCACACAGAGCTCTAGCTGTAACTGTGCCACTCACTATGGAACCTTGCCTCAACGATGGCCCACTTCCATGGTGGACTATCATAGTCCATGGTAATATATATATCATCATGTCCAGAGCCGGGCAGTGGAAGATCCTACCTTGTGATCCTCATTTTCCCTGGTAGAAACTGAGGGTCAAGATAGCCCCATTTGTATCCCACTAGGAGAGACCAACATAGAGTGTCCCATTGATTGATTCCCCAAACCAGGAAGTCTCCCTCCCTTAGCAATGCTTCCTTCCCTCCCTGCCCACACACATCGAGAGGTGTGAGAGTACTTCATGGACCATGGTTTCTGCTAGTGTCCTACCTTCCATCTGCCCTAACCCCTTGTCTCCATTGGTTTTCTAGTTCCTGACCAACTCACCCTCACTTGGCATGTCTCTTCTGGGCCAGCCCTTTTGGATTGACATCAGAGTCCAAAATTCCACCTGGACATCAGTTTTTCCGAGACAACTGATTCCTCCTCTTGCTCTGCTTATATGTGGTCAGTGGGACAGTGATGCTTGGCCTCAACACTTGACCAAGGACACTTTCCAGGCACATTGGGGGCCCTTGTTTTCAGAGGAGGCCCAGCAAATGTTATTCCTACCTGCATCTTGATTTCTTTTATGCTCCACAGAGGCAGGGGTATGTTTGGCAGCTGATGTTGCTGGTGGATGTTTTTGGCTGCTGTTGGCCCAGGGTGACTGTTTCTGGCTGAGACACCTGGAAGGGTGGGGGTGTGCAGAGGAGTGGGCGGCTGGACACACCACAGAACCTCATTGCAATTAGGGAATTAGGCCATTTCCTGCCTCCCACACAGCAGGAAAAAATGTGTATTGTTTTGTTTCTTTGAGGATTGACTGTAAAGACACCAGAGGGGCAGTGAGACAGCAGCTCTAGGGGCAGGCAGGAGACAGAGGAGCTGATGAAAAACAAAGGCCAAGAGGGATTTTATGGATCAAATATCCTTCTTCCAGAATGGGGAAAAGGAAACTCAGCAAGGACTCTTTCACCTTCTCTTGCAACAGATATAAAGTCATATATGTAGCTTCATGGTGGTAACTATCTTCCAAGGAAGATAGTTTCCAGCGTCTATCTTGACCAGCCCAGCTTGATGCTAACAGACCTCAGACAATGTCAGACCGTCCTGGCCAGCTCTGGCCAAAGCTGACCTAGCACAGAGCTGTATCTACAGTGAAAAATGAGAGCAGTCTCCCTTTCTGGCCTTCTCTAGTTCTGCTTTCTCACCAATTTGTCAATGACTTTCTTTAGGAGAATTGTAGCTGTCTACCTTCTCCTCCTCCTCATCACCATCATCATATTTTTACTATAGAAGCTGAAGTTTGCATGCATCTCTTTTTGTACTTAGACGTTCCTGCCCCCAACCTCCATTGCTCTCCTGCCTTCCCCTGTGTCTGCCTCCTGTTCATCTTCCAGGACCCTGATTTGGGGTCCAATGAAGGATACTAGAGGCTCTTCCATATCCAATAAAAGCTCATCATTCTCTGGGCTTCCACACCATTTGCTCAGAAGGCCTGTGTGTCCCTATTTGACTTATCACTAGTGTCTCTCTATTTAAAATCAAGTCCCAGTTGAACACTAAGATCCTTATGACCAGGACCTGTGTTTTATCCATCTACATGGATTTTACATCTTGTAGTAAGTTCCCAAGAGAAGTTTGCCACATGACTGTACTATTGTTTTTTATTGATTGATTGATTTTTATTAATTATATTGGTACATTTAAGGTATACAATATAATGATATTCATCACTGGAAATTTGCTCCTTTACATAATCCATCTTGGTTCTTATTTTTTTGCCCTTCCCCTGCCCTCCCTTCAACCCCTCCACCCCTCCCTTATTTACAAAGACTTTGTTTCCATTTTTTCTTTTTCTCATATTAATTCCATTCCCTTCTTTCTTTTCCCCTACCCCTCCCATTTCCCCTTCCCCTTTGGACTCCAACTAGCCATGATCAAAAAAAATCTACACATAGGCATGTACTATTAAGTTTTTAAGAAGGGTATTTCTGGATTTTAAGACAAGAGGGAGAAAGAATCTGAATAAGACCATACTTTTCAGAAATACCATTTCAACAAAGCAAAATAAGTGTGAACTACAGAAGAGGGATCAGGGAAAAAACACTTATAACATCTCAGAGTGGACAGGAAGCAAACAGAAACTCCTGATACGGAGATGGAACTTGGTGCCGTGGGGTAGAAAAGATGGTTAGAAATGTTATGAAACCTAAAATTTGAGGATCTCTTCCTTTTTGTTTTTAAGGATCTCCAGTGAGATAGCACACTTCTCGTTCTGCAAAGGATAAGGAAAAAAATAGTGATCTTGGAAAGACTTATGTCATGTATCTGTGTGATATTCTGATATGATTTTTAGGAAGCTCTGAGAACGTGATAAAGACAGTTGGCAATTCTCTTGGCCAAGTGCATTATTGGTTCAATTCTGCTAATGCAATGATTGGGTTGATTCTCACTGTGCGGCTCTAAGTAAGTAGTGATCATGGAGGACACCAAAATGGTTGTTCAATTATCAACTAGGGGACCCTCTCATTTTTCTGCGCATGTGCAGGATTATTCTTTTACCTTAGCGCAGAGGTTGACGAACGTTCTCTTAAAAGGCTGTAAACATTTTAGGCTTTCTGGGTCATGAGATCATTTTTGCAACTGTACAACAGGGCTAATGCCACACAAAAGGAGCCATGTATGAATGAGCAGATGTGGCTGTACTTTAATAAAACTTTATTTATGGACACTATAACTTGACTTTCAAATAACATGTATGTCACAAATTATTATTATTACCTTGACTCATTTTTTAACTATTTGAACATAGAAAACTGTTCTTAGTTTACAAATCATAGAAAAACAGGTAGCAGGATATATTTGGCCCCTGGACCACAGTTCACCAACATGTCTTAGTAATTGCATGAAGACTCTTGTTGTGAGGAGACAAGTGTTGGCTTCCAAAACAGAAATTACTTTTTTGTAGTTTTCTAAGTGATTTCAAAATTCATATTCAGTTCAGGCCAGATACCTGGCCCATGACCACATCTTAAAAGAACCAAATTCAAACTTGCTTAACTAAATCAATTATAAGATCTGGGAGTCCAAGGGACCTTCCAGTCCATATTCTAGGCTTTACATGTGTTTAGATTTAAACCAATTTAGGGATACAAGGTTCTCTTCCATTAAAAATAAATAGAACCTACATCTTAGAGTAAACTATTTTGTCACTGTGTTCCTTAATCACTCATTGTCATGTTGGCCAACTTTCAGTGGATAGACACAGTTCTCCTCAGTGTAGTCATCTCCTAATATTGGTGGACAGAGTTATTTATTTTTCCACATATGAGCCCCAAAAGGGTAATTAATGGCAAGCCCATCCCTGCGTTTCTCTGATATTTTCCTGCCATGGTCCATCTATGGCCTTCAGTGTCATTCTCTTTCCCTAGATGGATGGAGCTGATGTCATGGAGAACCGGGATGGTATCTGCTCATGTGCTTCCTGAATGTCCCCAGAAGCACTGCTCTTCTAAAAGTAGTAAAAATAGAGATTAAACTAAGCTGCACATAGCAGTTTCCTCAGGATGCCAGATGCCGGAGGAGGTATAAAAAAATCAGGATGAATCTTTCTAGGTCGACCCAAACACTTAATTCTGAGGTCATGGCAGATTCTGGTATTTAACATTTTTTTCATTGGTGGGAGTAGGGTGGAAATGGACTAGCGTAGCATAGCATAGCATAGCTACTACTATCTATGTAGTAGATTTTCAATAAATGTTTATGAGAATCCAGAGCATGGAGGAAGTATGAAATGTTCTGTCTGAGCAGGAATTCTGGGTGCCTTCCGACTGAACTGCCTCCTGGGTTGCATTTCAGGTCTTTGCAGAAGCATGTAACATGTGGAGAGGAAACTTGCCCTTTGCACCCCATGCAAACCAAATCCAGTCTGAGTTTTATGACACCAGAGTACACACAGCTCCTTTTCTTAAAAGTCTGCCACGGGCTCAGTGTTATTCTAAAAAAGGGATGCAGCTTTCCTAGGCTTTGTGTTGCTCAGGCAACGACCGTGTGCTTTCTGCTGCATTTGCAAGCAGTCCAGCTGAAAGTGGGGGCTGCTGGAGAGGAGAAAGGTCCAGCCCACCCTAGCACAGGATACTGTCCTGCCTTGTGGAGAGAGACAAAGAACAAGGGTTAGAGGAGATGGAGCAAGAGGAAAGAGGCAGGGGCTCTGTGTTGCTCTTTATCTTTGTGAGACAACCGGGGCATTTTGACAATTTTAAAGTTTCCATCCTTTGCGATAACTTTTTGAGCGGTCAAGGTAGTGGGAGGAAGGAGAGAAAGTTGGAGAGAGGCTGTTTTCTTCAAACGATGAAAGCCTGGAGATAGATACACATTGCATAGAAAATGGAGAAAAAGTTTTAAAGGATTGTTTATAATCTCAAAATTAGTTCTACGCCCTTCCTGCAGAAAGCACTGCCTGGGCATCTTTGCATCTTGGCACTAAACACTGATTTCTTTAAGGTATTTGGGGTTCCACTGACCTTTGAAGCCCCAGAACCCAGCATGGAGAGCATCATGTAGTAGGTGCTTGATACGTGTATGTGACAGAGTGAGCACTGACTGCATGAGCAGAAAGCATGGTGAGCACCAGCAGGTGTCTTGGCTACATGGAGAATTTAATCTTTTCTCAGGGCTGTCCCAGCTCTTTCCCACCCAGAAACAAGCTGTCTCATCCCACCTGGAATGGTGGCTTGAAAGGTATGAAATGTATTGACTTTCAATCTCTTTGCTGAGACTAAACGTGTTTGCACTGCTCTCATCTCTTTGGGTTATCTGGTCTTCAGCAGATAAGGGAATTTAGTTTTCAGATCCTACCAAACTTGGGCTAAAGCAGCAATTCTCAACCCTGGTAGAATGTTAGAGCCTCTTGAGAGGCTTTTAAAAACTCAATGTATAGTACACCTCACATAATTGCATCTGAGATTTGGTGGGTGGGATTCTGACGAGCTCTCCAGGTGATTTCAACACCGGCAGCTGAGGCTAAGACACCACCAGCTTAGAGTCTGAGTTTACCTGTGTGAGAACAGTGGTGCCAAATAGCTGCTCCTCCAGTTGCAATTTAGCAGTCAAAGTAGGGAGGAAATAATAATCTTGTGGCCTGCAGTATGTGATTGGAATTAGTACTTTTTATTTTTTATTTTTTAAAATTTATTTTTATTTTTACTTTTTGGTACCGGGGATCAAACTCGGGTCCTTGCGCTTGCACAGCAGGCGGCAAAACCACTGAGCTAAATCCCCAGCCTGAGTACTTTTTATTTTTGACAGTGGCTCCAATAAGCCAAGAAAACTCTTAAGTTTTACACTAAAAATTCATTTAGTTGAGCTATACAACATTTTGCCAAATTTTGAAGTGGGTGAAACTATCAGTGCTAGAAGAGCATCATGCTTTCTTTTATAGCAAGGTGTGTTATTATTTTCTCAGCCCCCCACCTCTTAGCAAGGGGCTTGTCATGGGGGAGATGTTCAAAAATACTAAAGTAATTATAGCAGCTGCTGCTTGCTGGATACTTATGACATTTGGCATCTCATTTAATCCTAACCCTATGAGACAGGTCCTGTGGATATGCTAATTTTGTAGGATATTGTAGGCAGAATTCCAAGACAGCTCCAAGATTCTGCCCTCTATTGTACATGCTCTAGATAATCTCCTGCCCTTGTATGTGGGCTGGATCTGTGATGAGACATTTCTCCAGTGATTATGTTGCATTACGGAGAAGGTGAAGGAATTTTGCAGTTATAACCAGGACCCTAATCAGTTAACCTTAAAGTAAACAAAAAGTAGTTTACTTTAGGTGGGCCTGACCTAATCAAGCATGTCCATGTTTAGATCTGCTTTCTGGTCCTGAAGAAGCAAGCCAGCATGAGTACTAAAGCTGCAAGAAAATGGATCTTACCAACAGCTCAGAACATCAGATAAAGCTCTGAGCAGAGAATACAGCTAGATTCTGGATCTGCAGAAACACTGACATAATGAAGCTGTTAAATGTGCAATTATTTGTTATGCAGCAAAAGAATATTAATACATTCATGAAGAAATAATAATACAGAGAGGTTAAAGTCCTTGGCCAAGGACCCATGTTGGGGGCTGGTGGGTCTGGAAGTCAAACCATGGCCTTTCTGACTGACCCTCTGCTGCTAACCCCTGCCCCTACTTTTAGATTGTAAGCTGAGGCTCATTTGTACTGGCTCACCAGTTTTCTTTCTCCCAATAAGCTATAAGCTGGGACACAAGGAAAACAGATTCTAAAGCCTGCTGCCTTGTGAAATGGAGTGGAATTAGAGGCAGCAGCTGCCAGCGTGTCCCACACATGGTTTCTACGTGGATGTGGTGGGAGAACTGGGGCAGAGACACGGAAAGGGTGTCTTTTCTGGATCCCGCTCCAAACTGTCCCCTCAGATTGGTACATATGTAACTCATTCATAAGAGGAGGACAGAGGAATGCTGTTTAATCAGGACTGGGAGCGCAAAGACTAATTTACTGAACACCAAAGAAACCTCAAAAAGGAAAGAGACATGGTTGTGGTCTCATGATGACACCCATCTATCTGCCTGGCTCCAGCTGAGAGTGTTGGCCTACTTCTCTAATGAGATCCATACACGGGCCTGTCCTAATGATTACAGCTGCTCTTCCTTCCTTCCAAGTAAGCTAATCTTTACCTCCAGCAGTAACAGCCATTTGAACCCAGCGTTTCCGTACTCTGGGCCCCACTTGGGCTCTTCGCAGGATGTTGGCTCTGCTGGGAGGTGGCGGAGGTCAGCTTTTGTGAGCAGTTGTGTGTGTTTCAGTGGTGGGTCTGAAGGGGCTCTCAGGCAGCCAGTCCTCACTCCTCTGCTGTCCCCTGTAAAGCCCAGGCCGTATCTGAGTAGCTCAGGAGACTTCGGAAGCTTAGTGACCTGGGTGGGCCATGCAGCTGCCCATGGCAGAAACAGGGACTAAGAAGTTGTTTGGCAAGTGTGTGACCATAGGAGAGTCACTTGACCTTCTTAACTTGAATTTTTTCTTTTATAAAGCAGGGTTAATAATGTTTAGGCAGGCCTGGTACTCGATATGCATTCTCTCCTCTTTCTCAGGAGGAATTTGACTCTGTGATGAGGTGAATGTGCTCTAGCCCAAACTGTCTCATTGTGTTGTGGCTGGGGTGACCGTGACACAGTTCTGGCCAGTGAGAAGTAAAAGTGTGTTGGTGGGGAAGGGGTGCCTAGAAAGTTAGCGTTTTCTTATACACAACTCGAATACGTCTTTTCTTTTCCCTGCATTTACCTGTTCTCTTCCTGTTTGGAATATGCATGTGATACACAGAGGTGAGCAGCCATCTTGTGAACACGAGATAATGGGGAGCAGAAAGCTATGGATGATTAGGTTCTCTGATGGGGTTCGAGAGTCACACACCAGCCCTATACTACTGTCTCCCAGACATCTTGTCTGCTGGCGAAATACGCTCCTCTTTCTGTTGCTGATATTGTTTTCTTTTGATTATATCAGGGCAAATACAGTTCTGTCTGATATAAAAATCTCCCTCATAAAGTACACTCCTAGAGCATTTGAAAATGCTGAACTGTTAAACACTAATGTGTGCAAGGAATAACTCAGCATCTTTATTATAATTTAAGGGGACAGGGCACGATTCCTTCTCAGTACTGACTCCTGGGTGGTGTGGATGCAGCGTGGGATGGGTAATAACTGTGGCCAGAGCGTATTTCACCAGAAAAACAAATCACCTGTCAGGCCTATGGGGTCTGATTTTGTTTGAGACAGAGAAGATGCAGGAATGATTTGTTCCTTGTTTATGAACACCTCCTGCCTGACGATCTGTTTGAGATCTAAAAAATGCACAGGCAACTGGGGCAAGATGAATGGGCAGTAGCCGGTGTGTCCACCTGCAAGGCCGTCGCCTGCACCCACTGACTCAGAGTCAGGAACAAGAAGAGGACAGACACATTTTCCCCTTTCCAGTCCAGTTGTGGCTAATCCCTTGAGTTAGCTCAAAGGCTTGACCTCAGGAGGCACTGGAGTAAACTGGACCTTCTCAGATGACCATGATGAAGATGGTGCAGAAAACCAAAACCCTGTTCATTTTGTAAGTCATGACTAGAGGAGGTAGGAATAATTAGCCTAAAACAGGATGGACACAGTCGGGGACACGACAGTAATTTTCAAATATCTGAAGGATCATCATGTACAGGGAGGACTGAATTCATTTGGCTTGATCCCAGTAGGTGGAATTTGAATCATGGGAGCTTCTGGGAGGCAGATTTGGATCTGGGTCTGGATTTGGATTTATATACAGTGCTAACAGCCCTAACTGTCAAAGACAGTGACCCATTTCAATAGAAGTTCCTGTCGCTGGCTGGTTGTATTTAAGGACACATTGAACCATTTCTTGTTAGATGTACAGGAATCCCAGAATATGTTCACATGTTGCTTTCTTCACTCAATTGATAAATTGTAGTTATTTATTGCCTACTGTGTGTCAGGTTCTTAGTGGTCAGATTATAACTTTTCAAGACCTCTTCCGTTTGGGATTTTTTTTGAGGGCTTTTTTTTTTTTTCACTGAGGTACATCCCTAGACTTTTAAAATTTTTTATTTTGAGACAGGGTCTCACTAAATCATTAAGTTGCTCAGGTTGGGCTTCAAATTATGATCTTTGTGCTTCAGCTCCCTGAGTGCTGGAATTACAGGCATATGTCGTTATACCCAGTTGCAATTCTTTGATGCTCTGATTATGATAAATTCAATTTTGCACCATGGAAAACAAGGCCCCCAGATCTGTGTAAGTTACACACAGCCACACAGCATGCACGTAGGAAACCCTTCACTCTGAGACTTTGAGCTATTTACTCTCTTTTCTTTTTCAGTCATCTGTTCTTTCCAGAAAAAACAAGTCTTGCTGTACTAAGTCATCCAGGCTTAGTCTAGAGCATATTTGGGTGGGATGTGAAGTAACCCAATATGAGTCTGAAAGATGTGTTTTCCCACTCTCAACAAATTGGAGCAAGCTCTTCCTTTGATCTGCAGTCTTCCAAATTTCCCCTGAAACCCTCAAGCCAAAGCAGATGATGTGGAAGGGCTGTGGCTCTGCCTGGGAAGGCTGTGGATTCTTCAGAGTCAGTTGTTTCTGCGATTCTGTGTACTGAGATTCCAAAAACTGCCGTGGAAACCACATATTTCCAAACAAACATTTATTTTTCAAGCAATTTTGAATCTCTCTTTCTCTGTCACATACACAAACACACACACATAGACACACACATGCACATATAACAGATGTATATACACATGCTCCACTCTTCCACCAATGATCTTTGCATTTCACATCTGTGGACTCTTCCTCCATGAGTTGGGATGTCTCTTCAGGCAATGAAAGTCAACCTTGCTTCTGCCGCTGGTCACCTTAAAGCCAGAAGGACTGCCCAGCTGGAGCCTCTTTTCCTGTCTGGTGTTTCAGGCTCAGCAAGAGCAAATTGGTGGCTCTGTAAGACTGCCTGGCACTGGTAAGAGCATCTATTGGAAAAGCTGCTTTGTAATTCTCTGAGCTTTCAGGGTGAGAAGTGGGTAGAAACCCCTAGATGGAAGAAAAGCCTAATCACTTTCAAGTGGGAGGAAACAAGAAGCAGACAGACTCACATGGGTCCACTTGGTGGGCTCTGAACTCAGACTGCCAGGATAAATGTTCCCAAAGCACTGCATTCTCAGAGAAAAGGCACTGACCTTCTCCCAAGGTTGAGTTACTTGGTTTCCTTGGGATCATATGTAGGTGAGGGTGGTGTGCAAACTCATCGTCTCCCCACATTGCTCTGTAAGGCTGGAGATGCTTGGAGAATGGAATGTGGCCCATTAATGCACCCGCTGTGTGTGTTTGATTATCTGTATTGGTCTCAGTCACTGATACGTTTTCACCACCTGCAACAGTGCCTGACACATATTTGAGTTCTCAACTGATCTCTGTTACATTTTGTATCCCAGGCTCTCTCTGAAATTCCTGTCACTTAGTAGACTCTGCATTAAGGGCTGATGACTGAAAGGGAGGTAAAAGCAGCAATGGGGGCTTTGATCTCGAAACAGAACTGGAGAGAAATATATATTGAGGAGGCTGGAAGAGTGAGGGAGAATCAATATGGCTATGTGGGCCAGCTGGGAAGGCCAAGGGTTCATGACAGAGCCCTACAATGCATCTGATGGGGGACATGTATGGGCTGGATATTTCTTCCAAAGCCTTTGAAGCTGAAGTCTCCTTCTGAGCTCTGCCTATGTGATGATTTTGCATTTGCTTTGGTTCAAGGCCAAGGCCTTTATCTTAAGATAAAGGGTCTCCTCTTCCTTTCTTTCCACATTTGCTGCATCTCCTCTCCTCTTTCCTTACCCTACAATTTTCCTTAAATACAAGTTTCAGTCCTAGGGAGCGAAACTTTGCACAGGGTGTGGTAGTGCATACCTATAATCTCAGTTATTCAGGAAGCTGAGTTAGGAGGATTGAGAATTTGAAGTCATTCTGGGAAATTTAGCAATTAGTGAGATCCTGTCTCAAAGTGAAAAAAAAAAATAAGGCTGGGATATAGCTCAGTGCTGCAAGGGTCCTGAGTTCAGTCCCCAGTACTGCAAAAGGTATGTATATGGGATTACTGAGGATAATATAGCTCTGATAGAACAATTGGCTAGTATGCCCAAGGCTCTAGGTTCAGTTCTCAGTGTTGAAAAGGATAAAGATTTGACTTTACAAGCTGTTATGGTTTAGATCTAAAATGTTCCCCCAAAGTCTCATGTTTAGAGGTGGGGCCTGGCTGGAAGAGGTGGATCATTGGAGCCATAACTTAGAAAGGTTTATTCTCATCCCCAGACCCTCTCTTCTCTCTGCTTCCTGGCCACCTTGCCAACTTGCAGTGGCATCTTTCTTAATCTATGCCATTCTGCAATGCTATTTCTCCTATGACATTTATGCCTTGGAGTCAGCTGACCATGGATTGAACCCACTGAAATTGTGAACCTAAATAAATTTCTCCTTTAAGTTGCAGGTGTTGGGCATTTTATCTAAGTAATGGGAAAGTGACTAATACATATTTTGGTATTGTTTCAGTGATTTCCTGACCATGTGGTTCAGAAGCCTTTGGAACTGGTTTGCAAGAGTATGAAAAGGTTTTAAGATGCAGACTAGAGAAGCCCTATATTGCCATAAACAGAACTAGATGGTCGATAGTGGTCAGAGCTCAGAAGACCAGAATGCTGACAGGGATGCAGATAGTAAAGGCCAGGCTGAGGAGGTTTCAGTTGGGAACAAGAACTCCATTGGTGGTACTTATATTATGACAAAAAATTTGACTACATTTTGCCCATGTTCCAAGATTTTACAGGAGACAGATACCAAAGGAAGGCAGCTCACTAATCTGATGGAGGAAATTTTCAAGGAAGCCCAACATTCAGGCTATTGCCTCGGTACTGCTGGTTGCTTTTAGCCAGATCTATAATGAAAAGCAGGAGCCAAAAGCAGAACTACATGATTTGAAAAGTTTGCAGTTTTGTCAGAAATAAAGCCACTGCAAAGTTGGGGCAAAGGAGAGCATGTCTGCCAAAAATAGTAACATTAAAAATGAAGCCAAATACTTTGTACAGAAACAAGAAGAAAGATGCCTAGAGAGCATCTCAGAAATCAGCAAGGCTCCACCCATTGAAGGCTCAAGGATGAAAATCTTTCATTTGAAAAGACAGTCCCTAGGATGCCTGCTCATTCCTAAGTGCATCCATCTAGGCACATAGACACTGCAGCCATGATACAAGGGTGGGTAGGCCATTGCTCAAGTTGGCAGTAGTTCTTGGCATTATCCATATGGTGATAGTTTTTCAGCCATGCAGAATGCCAGAGTTACAGGGTAACAGAGGTTTCCACTCAGATTTCAGAAGGAGGCATGGAAAGTCAGGAAAAAATATGTGACAGGGCCACAGCCCCTGTACAGAGCCATGGGAGGGCAGTGTAGGAAGCTGAAGGTACAGTGGAGACCCCAGGAATTTGGAGATGCCAGAATTGGGAAATATCTACTGAGGAAAACTGCAAGCAGTGAGTGGATCCAGCCCAAGAGCAAGGCTATGTGGGCTGTAATGAGCAAGGCCACAGGAGCAAAGCTGCCCAAGCCCTTTAGAGTTTATATCTCACCACAACCTGCCATGAGTGCCAAACATGAAGTATAGCATTTAATGTTTGTTCTCCTCAGTTTTAGTCTTGCTCTGATCCAATTTCTATTATCCTAATACTTCCTTTGGGAAAGGGAATGTTTAACCTATGCCACTGTATGTTGGAAGGGTTTAACTTTATTTTTGGATTTTATAAGGGCTCACAGCTAGGAATTTGCCTTGAGTGTCAGAGGAGACTTTGGACTCGGACTTTTCAGCAATGCTTGAACTGTTAAGACTTTGGCAATGCTTAGAGATTGAATAAACACATTTTGCCTAATAAGATGGACATGAACCCTTTTATGGTTTAGGTATAAAATCCCTCTCCCCAGTTTTTATGTTCAGAGGTTGGGTCTGTTTGGAAGGGATGGGTTACTGGGGACATGACTTGGAAGGATTTATTGTTCCTGGCTCCTCCCTTCTCTCCCTGCTTCTTGACAGAAATGTGGTGAACAGCTTTTCTCCACTATGCCGTTCTGCCATGCAGTTTCTGCCTTGAAGCCAGCTGATTATGGACTCAACCCACTGAAACTGTGAACCCAAGTAAACCTCTTCTCTTTCAAGTTTCAGTTGGTGAATATTTTGTGTCAGTGGCAGGGAAGTGACTAAGACACAAATGATCCATTTTCTAAGCTCTTATTTATCACAATCACATGTTCACACTTTCATGAGCCAGATTTTGACTAAAGTAAAGACTTTTAGGGATTCAAAACTGTGATATTGTAAAAAAACATAGCTTTTGCATAACCCCAAACTTTTTCTGACTAGGGCACTGGAGGTAATTTGGAGAATTCATGTATCATCTTCTGGCAACTGCAATTTGTTGTGGTCTTTAACACTTGGAGTAATTAATAGCTCTGTGCTAATTATCAGGAATGGTTATGTTTCCCAGTTAGCAAATGAGGCTTAAAGATCACTTTTCACCTTAAAAATACTTCCTGGCTTACCCTCCCCCAATCAACATGGGACACATACCATGTATTTGCAAAAATTTTGATTTCTTTAGCCAGAGAAAGGAGTAGTAATGCAAAGATGACTTGGCTCTGTGTCCTTCCAGCTCTCTGCACAGACAGTGCATGCTCCTCTGTGTGTCTGAGTGATAGGAATATCAGCGTTATAGAGCCACATTATAAGAATAAGAAATAGATAGGTTAGGCAGGGGAGAAGGTACAAAGAGAAAGAGAAAGGAGAAAGAATTTTAAAGAGGAGGAAGAATGCAAGGTTGTAACTTGCTTCTAGTCAGCTTAGTTGTCATTCTGTGCATTGTTTCCAAGGCTATTGCCCTGCACTCTTGTTATGGTTTAGATCTAAGTTGTCCCCTCTAAGTTTAGAGGTGGGGCTTTTGGAAGGTGATTGGATCATTGGGGTGCTGTACACAGCTGAGGATTGATCCATTGATGAGTTTATAGCTGACTGTATTGTAAGAAGGTGGAGCCATGTTGGAAAAGGTGGGTCACGTGAAGCATGACCTGGAGGGTCACTGACTTGTCCCTGATGCCTCCTCTTTTGCTCTCTGCTATGAAGGAAATACCTTTCTTCCACCATGATGTTTGTGCCTTGTAGCCAATGACCTCTGAAACTGTGAACCAAAATAAGTCTCTCCTCCTTTAAGTTGCAAATATTGTTATGGTCTACAATGTCCCACAAAGGCCTCGTGTATGGAAGGTGATTGGTTCATGGGGACACTACAGCTGATTTACTGTTAAGTAAGTGGGGTGTGGTTGCAGGTGGGTCACTGGGGGTATGAATTGGAAGGGTATATTCTTTTTTTTAACATTCATTAATTTTATTGATACATTTTAGGTATACAATTTGCTGACATTCATTATTGGGAATTTGTACCTTTACATGATATAGCTTGGTTCTTATTATTTTCCCCATTCCCTTGCCCTCCCTTTAACCTCTCCACCCTTTCCAATTTACAAAGACTTTGTTTCCATTTTTTTTCCTTTTTTCATGTTTATTCCTTTCCATTCTTTCCTTTCCCCTACTCCTACTGCTTCCCCTTCCCCTTTGGATCTTTTCTTCCTATTTCATATTATCTATTATACATTTTGATCCTTATTTACACTTTCAGTTTCTCATACCAGAGAAACTATTCCATCTTTACACATGTGTGCCCTATTTATTTCATTTAAGACTATGGTCTCAGTGTGCATCCATTTAGCTATAAATGTCTCTAGTTTCTCATTCTTTATGGCTGAGTAGTAGGAGATATCACAATCCCCAACTATACTACAAAGCGACTGTGATAAAAACAGCATGGTACTGGCAAAGAAACAGACCCAAGGATCAGTGCAACAGATTAGAAGATGCAGAAACAACTCCAGACACACTCAGCCACCTCATCTTTTTTTTTTTTTTTCCTTTGGTAGTGGGGATTGAACTCAGGACCTTGTGCTTGTGAGGCAGGGAGCGGCACCACTGAGCTAAATCCCCGGCCCAACCTCATCTTTGACAAAGGAGCCAAACACCTTCATTGGAGGAAAGATAGCCTTTTTAATAAATGGTGCTGGAAAAATTGGGTTTCAACTTGCCAAAGATTAAAACTAGACCTATATCTCTCACCATGCACTAAACTAAAATCAAAATGGATTAATGATCTAAATATTAAAACAGAAACACTAAATAGGCTGGAAGAGAGGTTAGGTAGAACTTTTGAAGACATTGGGGTAGGAAAAGATTTCATGAACAAACCTCGTTTGCACGTTAAGTAGCACAGAAAATCAACAAGTGGGATCTGTTCTTATTAAAAAGCTTCTGCACAGCAAGAGAAACCACCATCAGCATTAAGAGACAACCCACAATGTTGGAAAAAATTTTTACCAGCTGTTCCTCAGACAAAGGTCTACTATCTAGAATCTATAAAGAACTTAATTTAAAGGCCCAATCCAAAAATGGGCATCTGAAATGAACAGACATTTCTCAGACAAAGAAGTAGAAATAGCAAATAAACATATGAAAAAATGTTCAGCATCACTGGTCATTCGAGAGATGCAAATGAAAACAACACTGAGATTCCACCTCACCCCAGAAAGAATGGCTGCTATCATGAAATCAACCAATAACAAATGCTAGCGGGGCTGTGGGGAAAGAGGAACCCTACCTCACTGCTGGTGGGAGTGTAGACTGGTGGAGCTGTAGAAATTAGTATGGAGACACCTCAAAAACTAGGACTAGAGGTCCCATTTGACCAGCTATTCCCCTGCTGGGTATCTTCCCCAAAGAATTAAAAGAATCATACCACAGTGATATATGTGCACCCATGTTCATAGCAGCACAGTTTGTAATAGCTAAAACTTGGAAACAGCCCAATTGCCCATCAACTGGAGACTGGATAAAGAAAATTTTTTTTTGTTTTTTTGTTCTGGGGATCGAACTTGGGACCTCGCGCTTGTGAGGCAGGCATGGTGCCATTGAGCTAAATCCGTGGCCTGAAAATGTGATTTTTTTTTTTTTAAAAAGGAAGGGCATATTTGTGTCCCTGGCTCCTCCTCTCTCTCTCTCTCTCTGCCTCGTGGCTGCCATGACATAAGCAGCTTTCCCCTGCCAGATCCACCATATCCTTCCTTCCTTGGAGTGAGCTAATTATGAACTGAATCCTCTAAAAACCATGAGCTAAAATAAACCTCTCCTCCTTTAAGTTTTGGTTGTTGGTAGTTTTTTTCAATGACAAGAAAGTGACTAAGACAGATGTCAAGTATTTGGTTCCAGCAATCACAGAGTGACTAATACAACTCTGAAGACATCTACTGGCGGTACTAGGTGATTTGTTTCTCTTATTTGAATATAGGCTAGTGGTAGTTCCCTGCCTTACTGAAATGTTCCTAGGCCATCACTGGATTTGTAGACTGTGTCCAACTCTTCAAAAACAAAAGCAATAAAGGGACAAAGAATTTTGTGCTCTTGGCCAGAACCAAAATATGCCTTCTAGATGGCGTTCCCCATTTCCCTTCAGATAACCAGATTCTTTCACTGAGTAGATGAGGCTGAGACTGGCTCTCTGGGATCCAGGACGTAGCATGTGGCTATCAAGCTAGTGGCATGCATAGCCTTTGATTTCATTGGAAGTAATCCCTAACACGGGGTATCACCTATTTATGAAAATGAGCTTTTGAGCCCGAAGTTCAGTTATGGGTAGTATCAGCTTGGAAGACTTGCTGTTGCAACATTATTTAAAACTGTACATATGAGTCATGTCTTATGATATCTGGCTTTAGCCTGGGAGGCTCCAGCTCCATCCAGGTCCTCATTTCATATGCCTAAGGGAAGTCTGAAAGCGTAGTGAGCCTGGATCTGTTGCTCTAGGCTGGCCTTACCTTTTGCATCTTTTTGCAGTTGTATTCTGCTGAGAGAAGGGCCTTTCTAAGCAGCTTTGTCTTCTTTTGTCGCCAAAGTCTTATTCTCAGTGCTCTGGGCATCTTTTGCCTTCTGCTGTGTGTGACTATGAGGATAGAGCTCGTCCTCAGGCTGGAGGTCGAGGGCATCTTTTTGCCCTCCCTCTTATGTATGACGTTTGGAATGCTTCAGTAACCTCAGTGAGTGGCTTAGTGTGCGGTCATGAGAGGAAGGGGTTGAACTAGGACCCCAACTTCATGGAAAATATTTACTCTGAAAGAAAAGCGTTGATGCTGTGAATGTCTTCTTGCAGAATTCGGTAATGAAAGAAAGGTGGCAATACTCCTCTGAGCCATGAGACAATTAGAGGGCAAGTGCTCCACACTAATGCCCGCACACATTGGTATTTTGTGGTTTGCCCATCTGTAGAAGTTCTAAGTGATAATATCTCTGGTGGATTTAATTTTTCCCCATGAAAAATCAAAGAAATTTAGGGCAAAACCCAGCATCATAGTGGTGGTCATTAGAAGAAATGGTTAAGGATTTAGATTGAAAAGAATCTCCACTGGACCCTTGTGTTATCATCATTTGTTGAACTATCTTCACTGATATTTGAATAGAGACCTGAAATTTTCTTCATGGCATCCAGCTAGAAAAGATATGTCATTTTTCTTTTATGAGTTTGAATTTGATTTCTGAAATTGCGGCTTCTGAAGCCTCTGTTCACTTCAGATGGTTCTCTTGCTCCTCTTGAAAGACACAGCTTACGCAACTTCTGGGCTGCACAGTTGTGAGTAGCTGGCAGTTTTTTTAGAAAAACAAAATTCTTAAGCTCAGAAAAACATCTGCTCTGTGTTCTACTCGATTCCTCCAACTCTTTGAGCAAGTTTGACATTTGACACCCCAAGGCATACTTTGGTGTATTAAGGAAATCTACACTCAATAAATGTGTTGTTATACATTTCTCTAGTGTCCTATTGGAGGATCTAAAAGTGCTTTGCTCACCTTGGGATTTCTGCTTATAAAGTTGTAGCTTAGCATTACCATCTACTATATCTGGCAGATATGCAAATATGTCTGAGCCCACAGGACTCAATTAAACTAGGCCTTGTTGGGATGAATGAGGTCATCCAGTGGCTGCTGGGGAGCTGGGATGCCCTTCACAAGGACAAATCCTGCCACTTAAAAATTATAAAATGTTGAAGAGAAAAGAATAATTTTTTAAAAGGCTTACAGTGAACTAAGCAGAAGGGAACTGACCGGATTTCCATCTGTTTCAAATTAAACGTGTTTATTATCCTTGCATCTTGTTCCCCAGCTCAACATAATCAGTTAGAAAATATCTCCTGGAATCTTCACTGAAAGTGTATTTTTATAAATTTATCTGGTTGCTTGTGTTCACACACAAGGCAATGATAGATCTTCTTTCATTTTGACTCTCGTGTGCTTTACTGGAGCTATAACATGGGGTCTGTAGGCTCGATCATTCAACATTGATTTTTGGTTACTTGTTTTGCCCCACAATCTATACTAGATGTTAAGATACAGCAGGAAAAGATAATATAAAGTAGGCAGAATAAATATATAAGTAAAGTAATTACAATTTATGGAAGAAGCTAGACAGGAAAGAAGCAAGGGAGCTGGAGAGAGGGAGTAGCTGTCAAAGACAGCCCTTACATCAGGTGGTCAGAAAAGGTTTGTGGCAAATGAATTTGGAGCAGAGACCTGAATGTTAGGAACAAGCCACCCAAGTAGAAACTGGGGGTTGAGTACTGTAGGCAGAGGAAATAGCAATGCAAAGGAAACATGGCAGGGTCTGGGATACCTGAGGAAGAGAAAAAAGCCAGTGTGGTCAGAATAGACAGAAAGGAGAAGAAATGGAGTGAGAAGCCTGAACCCCACCAGGAAAATGGTCATGAGTTTATGCTTTACTTTAAAAATTAGAGCCAAGGGACAAATGCCATACTTGGATTTGCATTTTACGAAAATTAGACTGGCTAATCTGAGGAACAGATTGGAGGGCAGAGGGTGAGCAGGGAGGGGTTTCTCAGGCCAGGTGAGAGAGGTGGCTACAGCTCGTGCTGGGATAGCATCAATGCAGACGGGAGGGGAGGACGGGAGAGAGAGGGCTTTGGAGGTAGCAGTGACAAGACTCCTGAAGTCCTGGCCTGAGGGGCTCAGGGAAAGGAGGACTCCAGGAAGTGTTAGAGTTTGACATGAACAGTGGAGAGGATGTGCACATTTGACTGAGGGAGGGAGGTCCTGGGGAAGGCGCTCTGTGGGGAGGTGGGAGATAGAAGCACATCTTGAACACATTAGTTGGGGAGACCGGTTGCTAAGCCCTATATAGACATGAAGAAATCTTCTGGCAATATATCCCTTAAAAGTCAAACCTTATAATTTATTGTTATAGCCCTCAAAGTAATAATAGAAACATTTGGAAGAACATACAATGGAGCAGGGGACAACCAAAGTTTGGGAAATTAGATTTGATTTAGGGTTGGCAATAAATCCAGTGAATGACGTAGCACGTAGAAATGCATAACCATAGATTTTATCCTTTGCAACTTCTTGTCTGGATAGACTTTGGTGGTGTATGGAAAATAAACACCCTAGATGATGTTTGGGTGCAGGGGGTCTGAAGGGGGCTTGTGCTGACAGGAATGGCCACTACATTCAGAAAGTAGGATTTGCATTATGATTCAAAGAGACAAGGAAATATGTGGGCTTAGAAGATGATAGCCTGCTGATTTAACATTGTTGTTTGAGTTCCAGGGAGTGTAGACCTTTTTTTCCTCCTCAAAGGTACTCTTTAAAATGACATTTTCTTTGTAAATCAAGTATGAAGAAGAAATAAAAGGAATCAAGGCCCCTCATAGCATCTCTTTAGCCGAGCTCTAACTTCTTATTAATTTCCAGCGATTCTGTTTGTTTTTCCTCCAGCCCGTCCACCTCTGAGTACACACTGCCCTGCTCTTCGCTTTGTTTATCTCCTCTTCTGTTTGGTGTTCTAAAGGTGTCTGGGGCACTTTTAGGAAGAATAATGCTTAGATGACTGCTTAGCAGTCTGCAAAGCAAAATATACTATTTTGAGATTATCACTGGCACCTGATTTGGAAGAATAGATTGTCCCAGTGGCTTCTGGTTTATGTCTAGACTCTCAGATTTGTGCCTGGCAAAGGTCCTTTATGATTGATAGAAAAAGCTTAAGTTTTGGAGTCAGAGAGGCCCAATTTCAGATGTCAGCTCTACTGTTTTCTATTTTGTAGCATCAGCCTGGTGACTTCATGTCTTTGAACCCAGTATTTTTATCTGAAAAAATGTGGATAATAATACATATGTAAATTACAGGGTTGTTATGAAGAGAAAATGATGTAACACATGAAAAGTTCTTAAGGATGATACTTAATTCATGGTGGTAATCACAAATAGTCTATCTTTACTATTATTATTATTATTATTATTGGTATTATTGCTATGCTTACAAACATCGTGGTCAGTTTGATAGGAAATATTCTAGATGTGTAACCCTGTAAGGGCCATTGATGAGCTCTACCCCCACAGTGGTGGGGTGTTGGCATGATGGGGTGGGTTTCTCTGTTATAGTCTAGCAAAGATTGCAAACTGGAAGCCCTGGATATATTTAATTCACTCATTTTTAAAATTGTGTTAAAATTTAAAGCAAGTTATTACAGGTTAAAAGGGGGATTTTTCCTGTAAACGTGGCTTGCAGGGTTCTCTTGAAATACTGGCAGATTTGGCATACTAACCCTCAGTAGTGACTTTGAAGAACATGCCCCTTCCAGTTTTCCATCCCTACCATAGCTCTCTGCTAGTCTTGAAGAATCTGGTCTTAGATATTACATGGGCTCCTGACCAGCTTCTATGACTTTGGACAAACTCCAACCTTTAGTCTCAGTTACCCCATTTATAACACGAAGATGGTAATGCTTACCCTGGAAGTTTCTTTTAAAAAATAAATAATATTAACAACAACAATAACAACAACAACATTTTCTACAGTGATTGGCAAACAGAAAGAGTTCAGGGATGGCCACTGCTATTATTATAAGGTAGCTTTGCAAATTAGCAGGCCTATAATTGAAATTCATGATAACATTGGCAGCTATTTTAGGACAGTCTGAAGGACACATCTGGGGGCAAAGAAGTGATTTGGACTATGTGGTATCAGCTGATATGGAGAGACGTGCTGGACACTTTATATAGTTTGGAAGGAATTTCAACAGGGTTTGCTCATCATTAGATGGGTCATGAGAGAGGGAGAGGACTTAAGAATGTGTCCAAAGTGTTGGCAGGAATAATTGGAAACATGGGGTTGCTTTTTACTGAGAAATGTTGGGAGACCATTGAACTCACTAGAAATCAGCTTTCATGGAGGGAGAAAAGGGGCTTCTATGTTCTCAGGGGTTTCCTTTAATATATAAAGAGCCAAGCTAGATCACATAAGATCAAAGGCATAGTATAGAGCAAGTAGAGAAAAAGACTTATGGGAAATACCCACCAGATAGGAAGAGGACACACAAAGCATTGCCACAGGAAGAGGGAAGGCAATAGTGAGAATATAAGCAGGATGTGTGCCACAGCTTGGTCACTGAGGAGTGACTTTGTTCTACCCCCCATACCATGTTCAAGTAAAAAAAGAGAGTTCTGAGGCATTAGAAAGTCTCCCAGAAATCCCAGGTGACATAGGGGAGGAGAAGAGGACATCCTGGCTTGTCCTTGGATCCCCTTTGTCATGGTCAGAAAAGGGTGGAACAGCCAGGGTAAATGTTCTGCATGGTCTAGAGTTTCTGTCTGTCACCACGGTGTTGAGAGTGATGTTGTCCTGGCACTGGCTTGTAGTTAGGGTGAGGGAGCAAGATGCTGCAAAGCATAGGGGTCTGGTGATTTGAGGAATCTCATGAACCTTGGACTTCAGCGGCAGATGCCAGCAGGATTCCCAAGGACAGTTTGATCAGTCACACCTAAGTAAACACCAGCCAAGGACATTTAGGGATGAGATCAGTAATGAGCTGAGGACACCAAGGACTCTGTTACTGAGGGTAAAAAAAACCCCTAAATAAAGTCCCTAGCTTCACTTGCTCTTAGGATACTTAAAAATCACTAATTTTGGAGGTCACTAATTTTGGGCAATACATTATTAGTCTCCCACCAGTTTTTTTTTTGTATTAAATTCTTTTATTGGTACATTGTAGGTATACAACACAATTACATTTCTCATTGGGAATTGTACCTTTACATAATGCATCTTGGTTCTTATTTTTTCCCCATTCCTAGCCCTCCCTTCACGCCCTCCACCCTTCCCTATTTACAAAGACTTTATTTCCATTTTTTCCATTTCTCAGCATTTTTCCTTTCCCTTCTTTCCTTTCCCCTGCCCCTCCCACTACCCCTACGCCTTTGGACCTTTTCTTCCTATTTTACATTATCCATTATTCATTCTAATCATTGGTACATTTTAGGTATAAAATATAATGACATTCATCATTGGAAATTTGCACCTTTACATAGTCTCTCTTGGTTCTTATTTTTCACCCTTGACCAGCCCTCCCTTCAACCCCTCCAGTCCTCCCTATTTACAAAGATTTTGTTCCTATTTTTCCATTTTCTCATATTAATCCCATTCCCTTCTATCCTTTCCCCTAGCCCTCCCACTTCCTTCCCCTTTGCCCCTTTTCTTCCTATTTCACATGACCTATTATACATTTCGTCCTCATTTACACTTTCAGTTTCTCACACCAGAGAAACTATTCGGTATTTACACATGTGTGTCCTATTTATTTCACTTAAGAGTATCACCTCAATGTGCATCCATTTAGCTATAAATGTCTCTAATTTCTCATTTTTGATGGCTGAGTAGTACTCCATTTTATAAAAAAACCACATTTTCTTTATCCAGTCTCCAGTTGATGGGCACTTGGGCTATTTCCAAGTTTTAGCTATTACAAACTGTGCTGCTACGAACATGGGTGCACATATATCACTGTGGTATGATTCTTTTAATTCTTTGGGGAAGATCCCCAGCAGTCCCACCAGTTTAACTATAGATCATACCTCCACTGTGTGGGTTATGATGATAATGATTACCTTGTTTAATTTTCAGAAATATGAAGGCCACTTTTGTGAAAATACTGACTCTTTACCTGGCCCTATGGATGTCTGATTTGTGACTGGAACAGAATGAAAAGGCCTGGCAGCTCTGCCCTCATCGTGTGTTGGTTGCCTTTTCTGCCTTAACCTCTGGGTCAGATTCAACTCAGTTCTGCATGTAGACATCTTGATCATTTGAGGAATCACTGAGGAATATTTTGTTCAGAACTATAAAACAGGGTTAACCTGACCTAGACTTGGCTAGTCTCTCTTCTCTTCAAGGCCGAAGATACCTACTAACTAGCTGCCATGACTGGATACAACAGACCATGAAAGGGACCAAAAAAAAAAAAAATTGGCACCTGAGTTCCTGGAAGGTCTCCATCTATTGCCATGGAGACATAAATATTTCTCTCTTTTATCTTTCTCCCCCAGAATTCCTATATCTGTAACCCCTCAATTTCCTGGAGTTGCACAGCTGATTTGTGAGCAAAGCTCCCTCTTCTCCATTCTTTGACCACTAAATAAAGCCTTTCTTTCTCCCCAACACTTGTCTCTTGGATGTTGATTTTTCTGTAGCATCAGCTTCTGGACCTGGGTTTGGTAACACAAAGACCCCTGCCACAAGGATATGTGGACTTCCCTCCACATCCAGACACCATCTTTACAAAGAGGAGTGGAAAGTGAGTCCTGGAGGAGGGGAAGAAACTTGGTTTTTAGGTAGATGGAGCTGACTTAATCTCAAATTGACATGTTTCTACATGAGCAGAGGAAGTTACCTTTCTTTGGCAATTTTTATTTTCCTCTGCCATCAAGAGGAATGTGAGCTCCAGAGGATGTGAGTAATGTTCAAATATAAGGAACTTCATTAAAAAAAACACCAAACATATCTCTGAGTGTTCTGTGTAAAATCTGACACCCCCTTCTGGCTCTTACAAGATTGAAACTCTATAGGAGCTTTGCCTTTGAGGCACTCAGTCATAGTAAGAATGTGAATGAATTTTATCTAATGTAATAATTACTTCTACTTAGTCTTTTTCAATATAACATCATTAAAATAAATTAATACAGAAAAAATATACCTCTCAACCTAAAGCAACAGCATTTGTTTAACAAAATATTTTCTCTGCTTGTGTTGTTAAAATACTGGCTGACAGTCGACCAAACCGTTTCCTGTTCTGTGCTGCCCATATCCTTAGCTTGTCCTTCATGATATAAAGGAAAAGAGATGAGCTAATTACCTGATGCTCTCATGGAGCATCAAGCTTTGGCTCACTAGGGTGCTTTTCCAGTTACTGAGATGGGACATTCTTATAATGATCTCCAGGCTCAAGAGTATTGATAGATTTCACTCTTTCTTACTTCTTAGCCTTTGCATTGATACAAAACCCCCAAACCTGTGGGAGATTTCTCTCACTCTTTCCCTGGCATTGTAGACCCTGATTAAGGGGCTTTGACCTCCTTTGGAATCATGTCATTACAATGTTAATGGGAGAATATAGCTGATGGACTCTCCTCGTGCTTATTAAGTGGAGTCCTAAAGGAAGAGACCTGAGCTTTGCTTACCTTTGCAAGCTTTTCTTCTTTGGGTCCTAATTCAGTGACATTTTAAAGAATATGATCAGAAATTAAGCAGTGATCACAAAAAGATTCCCCTGTTCTTATTTGCATTGCTCTGGTTTGAGGGCATCTAATGTTTGAAATGATTGTTTGTTCCTGTGCTTTCTTTATGTTAGAACCCTAAAGAGTCCTCATCAGCTCTGCCCTCATTTGTAAGTAGGAGAGATTTCAATTTCAATAATAATGGTTACCAGAGTTAATCTAGAAGAGGTGTTATGGACTGGGAAATTTACCTTAGTAAGTTAAAGTAGCTGGCATTTTGGGATGACCTTTCCTATGAGAGTTCTCTCAGTAATCCAGTGTTTGAAGATTCTGATGAATAGTATTCAATACTGTGATGGTGCTCCTGTGGGCTTTTGTGCTGTTTGGAAGAAGATGCTTCTTAGATAAGCTTTGGATAATAAAATGGAGAAAAGGCTGGATAAAATCTAGACACAAAAGTTATGGGCAAATGGGTGAAATAAATAAGCAATTTAATTAAGACTTTGCAGTTTTCCTGGCATTTTTTTTTTTGTGGTTGCTCAGAATCATCATCAGAGACTAAGTCATACTGACCAAATTAAATAAGCAAAATTGAGAATGATAAACCAGCCTGGTGTAATTTATAATATTATTTCTAATTTCTATCATGATTTCCTATTTAAGTCACAAATAATTTTTTCTTTTTTTGGTACTCAGGACGTTGCGCTTGCGAGGCAGGTGGTGGAAACACTGAGCTAAATCCCTGGCCTGCCACAAATAATTTTTAAATGTTTAAGTGTACTAGAGAATTTTGCTCTCTCTCTGAATTGTTGTTATATTGTGATCAGAGACTACAGTCCATACAACTTATCAATTCTTTGATATTTATTGAAATATCCTTTATGGACTTATATGTGCTCAGTTTTTGAAAATATCCCATGGAAATTTGAAAAGAATGCTGACTACCTAAGAGTTGACATAAAGTTCTAAATATGTGAATTTTATCAAGTATCTTATATTACTTAACTTTCCAACCTCATTATTATTTTTGGTCCTTTGAGTAATCAGTTTGTAAAAGTGAATATTAAAGTCACACTTTAAAAATTCAATTTTTCATGATTCTGTTAGCTTTTACTTTACATAAATTACTGCTTTTGTAGATCAAAAGGTAGTTAAATATTGCTAATTGCATATAGTTCAACATAATATTTTGAGGCTATGTTACTTTGTTGTTCAAGTTTTTAATATATTCCTGATATATTATATATGTAATAACCTTGCTTATTTCTAAATAATCATCTTTTTATCTTAATATAGTTAAAGGATCTTTATTTGATTAGTATTCAAAATGCTATTCATGTATCTTTATTTTGATTAAGTTCTATTTAGATTAATGTCTGGCATCTGGTTACTATTTTTCTATTTACTATGCCTTTTTCTTTACTTTCCTCCCTTATTCCCATCTTCTTTAGATTAGGTAAATTTTCTTTAATCAGTTTATTCCCTCTTTCTACTCTTTCCGAAGTGAATTTAAATATATAACATAATTGAACAAAGTCTAAAGTTCATTAATATTGGCTTGTTATTTTTCTGAATAGTCAAAGGATATCAAATGCTTTAAATCTAGTGATCTCATTAATCTATCATAATATTGTTATCATTTCAGTTCTACTCCACTTTGAATCACCTCTAGCCCATTAGTCTTTATAGCTATTATCAATCCTTTTTTAGATTCACCACTCTGCTTAGTGGTTTCTTTGATTACCATAATTTCTTGCA
Organism: Heterocephalus glaber; assembly: GCF_053883595.1. Classification (NCBI taxonomy): domain Eukaryota; kingdom Metazoa; phylum Chordata; class Mammalia; order Rodentia; family Bathyergidae; genus Heterocephalus; species Heterocephalus glaber. The sequence goes on along the minus strand of NW_028258173.1, from coordinate 12,619,817 downwards.
CATCATTGGTTCTCCTTGCTTCAATTCCATCCTTCTATGGTTGTTAAACTCTGTTTTTATGTGTCTGAAAATATCTTTATTGCTCCCATATTTTAACTTGGGTATAAAAATTAAGGCTGAGATTTTGCCTTAGTGCTTCAAGGATATTATTCTACTGTGTGCTGCCCTCAGTCTAATTGTTTTTCCTTTGTAAGTATCTTGTCATTGAGAGGCAGTGGAGCATTGTAATTAAATGTGTTAGCTTCAAAATCAGACTGTATAGATTTGAATCTCAGCTTAGTACTTACTGTCTAGAGACCTTGAGTAAGTTGCATAACTATCTGTACCTCAATTTCCACACCTATGTAGTGGGATCATAATAAGTAGAGTTGTTATCAGGATCAAATGTGTAGTAAGATTAAAGAACTTAAAGTGTGACTCATAGTAAATATTCAGTAAATTTACTAATTTGCAAAGCTACCTGATAATAGCAGTGGGCAGCCCTGAACTCTTTCTTTTTGCCAATCACTGTAGAAAATGTTGTTGTTGTTGTTAATATTATTTATTTTTTAAAAGAAACTTCCAGGGTAAGCATTACCATCTTTGTGTTATAAATGGGGTAACTGAGACTAAGGGTTAGAGTTTGTCCAAAGTCATAGAAGCTGGTCAGGAGCCCATGTAATATCTAAGACCAGATTCTTCAATACCTTTGGCGAGATATAGAGTAAATGGTAGTTTAAAACTAATGAATATTATTAAGAATTGATTGTTTATTAATATTACCTTTATAGGATTTTGTCTTTGATGTTGATATATTGTAATATCATTCACATTTTTTATTTATTTATTTATTTATTTTTGGCACTGGGGATTGAACTTCATTCATGCTTTTTAAAGTTGTGATAAAATAATAGTGGTTTTAGACCTTGTTTTAGGTATGAATATATTTTTGTTACCTACTTGGAACTGCATATATTTCTTCAATCTGAGGAACCTTGTCCTTCTTCCTTTGTGGAAAATCATTATTCACTTCCTCTTCAAATATTGCCTTTCTCTTCTTTTATTTGTTCTCTCTTAAAACTCTACTTTTGGATTCATTGAAAAAAAATTTTATTCAATTCTCTGTGTCTTCAAGTTCCTTACATTTTACATCTCTTTGGAACTTTGGATCATTCCTTAGATCTATCTCCTATTCTTAAATTCTGTCTTCAGTTATGTTTAATTATGAAGTGTGTCAAAAATATGCAGTGAATATTTTAATTTAAAAAAACTATCACAGAAAAAGATACATTGCCATTAATCCCTGCAAAATATGCTTCATCATTTGAGTACACTTATACCATCATTCCTCACTTTCTGAAGCAGTTCTGGAAGTCCTCCCTTGTGTCTTTATGAGATATAGTAAAAAGTACAGTGAATGTTGTTGCTGAGTGCCATCCAATGGAAAGGCAGGCATGTAAACACATTACTGTGTGTCCTCATCCACCTTATTCACCAGACCTGGCACTGTGCAACTTCTACTTCTGCGTTTTCCTCACAGTCAAAATAATCATGAAAGGTAATATTGTGAATTGGTTTAGGATATTAGCATAGCCATGGCAGTACACCTAGAGACCGTCATGGAAAAGAGCTTCCAGAACAACTTGAAAAAGTGGCAAGAATGAAGGGCTGTATTGTTTTTTCATTATTAATTGGTACATTTTAAGTATACAATACAGTTACATTCATCAGTAGAAATTTGCACCTTACATAATCTCTCTTAGTTCTTATTTTCCCCCTTTCCCCTGCCCTCCCTTCAACCCCTCCATTCCTCCCTATTTACAAAGATTTTGTTCCTGTTTTTCCATTTTCTCATATTCATTCCATTCCCTTCTTTCCTTTCCCCTATCCCTCCCACTTCTCCTTCCCCTTTGCCCCTTTTCTTCCTATTTCAAATTATCTATTATACCTTTTAGTCCTCATTTACACTTTCAATTTCTCACACCAGAGAAACTATTCGGTATTTACATATGTGTGTCCTATTTATTTCACTTAAGAGTATCGCCTCAATGTGCATCCATTTAGCTATATATGTCTCTAATTTCTCATTTTTTATGGCTGAGTAGTACTCCATTTTATTAAAAAACCACATTTTCTTTATTCAGCCTCCAGTTGATGGGCAATTGGGCTGCTTCCAAGTTTTAGCTATTACAAACTGTGCTGCTATGAACATGGGTGCACATATATCACTGTGGTATGATTCTTTTAATTCTTTGGGGAAGATACCCAGCAGGGGAATAGCTGGTCAAATGGGACTTCTAGTCCTAGTTCTTTGAGGTATCTCCATACTGATTTCCACAGTGATTGCACCAGTCTACACTCCCGCCAGCAGTGGAGTAGGGTTCCTCTTTCCCCACAGCCCCGCTAGCATTTGTTATTGGTTGACTTCATGATAGCAGCCATTCTTTCTGGAGTGAAGTGGAATCTCAGCATTGTTTTCATTTGTATCTCTCGAATGACCCGTGATGTTGAACATTTTTTCATATGTTTATTTGCTATTTCTACTTCTTTGTCTGAGAAATGTCTGTTCATTTCCGATGCCCATTTTTGGATTGGGTCTTTAAATTTGGGAGGTCTGATCTTTTTAAGTTCTTTATAGATTCTAGATAGTAGACCTTTGTCTGAGGAAAAGCAGGTGAAAAATTTTTCCCACATTGTGGGTTGTCTCTTCACACTGCTGGTGGTTTCTCTTGCTGTGCAGAAGCTTTTTAATAGGAAGAGATTCCACTTGTTGGTTGTTAGTGCTAGTTCATGGGAAACTGAGGTTTTGTTCATAAAATATTTTCCTACACCAATGCCTTCAAGAGTTCTACCTGAAGGGCTATATTTGAAGAGATTATTTTGAGTGGGCCAGGTGACACTGTGTCTTTTCACTGTAATAAATTTTTAAAAATTTAAACATTCACAGTAAATTTTGATTACATCTGATAATGTAACTATTGAGAATTTCATTTCAATGACTAAATTTCAAGAAGTTCTATTTGTGTCTTTTAACAATATGCTTATTTTATCTGGAACATCTTATACTCTTCCTATAGTGTGTATTTTTTTATCTCAGGGATGGGATTAGGGTAAGATGAGTGGGACCATGTTGTATGGGCAAAGGATTGGATTTGTCTTTATTGAAATTTTGTATTTTGTTTATAATAAATTTTGCATTAATTTTGATTTGCAATATAGTACATTAAAATATTATTCATCTTGATTACTGAGTTTTTGTTATTTTCTTAAATGTTATGCCCAAGGTGAGTCCTTATTTTAGCTCACTTTTGTCCCAGGTTCAGTAAGACAATTAGTTTTGATCATTATAATGGCAGGAAAGCCCTGTAGTAAAGACAAGGTCTTCTTAGCTCATTCTTCTCTATCATACTATTGATACATAACTTAAACCATATGTTTAATGTATTATGCATACATTTCTGGAATTCATTTTTCCTTTCCTTTTAATTATGGCCCAGTGTTTAAGTAGCAATTACACAAATTAAAAAGAATGCTTAAATTACTTTATGTGTATTCCAAGAGAAATAATGAACAAATCTTAAATTCCTGAAACCAAGAGTATCTTTATGGATTCAGGCCCAAAAGACTAGGAAACCTCTAGAGTCAGTAACAATGTAAATTCAATGTAAACATAAAGACATTACCATATAATAAATATTTTATTCTTTATGTACAATATTATCTTACATATGTATTTAGACAGCTTAACATATATTCCAACTTAATGTATATTTTCTGGCTACCTACTTTGTGTTGCCTACTGCACCATATCCTGTAGCCAATAGTTTGATTTAAATACCCAACAGCAATACATGTGGAACAAAGGTCAATAAAGTACATAACAATATGTGAGAAATTCAAGATTACTGAATTGACATAAACAGAATGGATATTGTTCTAAGGAACATGAACAGCTCATATCTACATTTTGAATATGTTATTAATTTACCAGACTGTCAGTAAATCCAGAGGAATGGAAGGTAATTAATTTGCTCAACTCTAGGGGAAAGTGATTATAAGTGGATATCTGCAAACAAATACATTCTCCCTTCTTCAATCAGAACAGTCATCAAATGTATATCTTTAAATTATATCTATGTATTACAAGCTTTATAATTAACTTGGGGAAAGAAAGTCTCAAGATTATAATCATAAGTTGACTGAACTGCTAAATGATGTGTGATGACTAATGCAATGCTTTGTGTGAATATGCAAACATGGAGGGAACATAGGTACTTCAGTATCTTCCATTTGACCGCCTATATTGCTGTTCCTGTAGAAGGAATACAGCAAATATCTGAGCAACTCCTTGCTTGAAATAGTCCTATAAAGACATTTGATTCTGGTGAGATCATTTTTCCCCCCGGATAAACTTACTTGAGCTCCTGGATGTATTTTCATAATTGGACATATCCCATATGTGGAAAACCGCACCAATGTCTCCATAGACTAGGATGCTCTTATGTGGTCACTTGTCAGCCTGTACACATATAGAGTGGATGAAAAGAAGCATAAGACATGACTGAGTAGGGTGTAGAAGCAAGAGAGACATTTGGTTAGCTCACAGTGCTCAGAACTCACAAAAGAACAATCTTTTTATCTTACTTAGATGGTGTTTCTCAAACTTCAGTGTGCATCACATTACCTGGAGGGCCTTTCACACATAGATTCTTGGGGCTGCACCTCTCTGCCTGTAGGGTGTGTATAAGAATTTGCATTTCTAACAAACCCATTGGTGATGCTGATAATACTACACATTAGGAACACTGCTTAGAATCAATGTAAAGGGAGATTTCTGTATCAGGTGCCTACACCTCTGGTGGAAATGCAGCTCACTGTCTGATTCCTGGGAGGACCTAACTAAAGATGGGGGCCGGCCTACAGGGGGTTTTAACTTTCAGTGTTTAGATTTTTTGTTAGTGTTTAAGCCTGAGTCCCAATTAATTATGTTTAAATATTTTTTCTTAATGATTGCTGAGAAGTTAACATCTCATTTGATGATTGCATTTCATAGATCGAAACTGCCAGTGTTTCAATGCTTTTATCCCAGAAAAAAAAATCTCAATTTTATGGGATATTTTAGTTCTGAATGATGTTAATTTTTCTTTCTTGTTTTTTTTCTTTGCTATATGTTGTTCCTCTGCTTCCTCCTTCGTTCTCCATGTAGGAATTCCATCTCTCTCTTCCTCTCTCCTCCCTCACTGTTGCACTGCTTTTCTTTCCCTGAATCCAAAGCTGTGTGAGAGAAAAGACTGGAACATGGAGAATAAACTTGAGTCCTGAGACACGGGTATCGTGGTAAAGAGTGTCATTCTATGGCTGGTGTGGTGCTAACACTTTCTATCTCCACAGCTCTGGGCAAGTTACTTAGCCTCTCTGTGCCTCAGTTTCTCCATCTACAGTATGAGGATTGTAATGGCTCCCACTCAGGGGGCTGCTGTGAAGGTTAAAAAATGAATAGTGCTAAACAACATAGAAAAACACAACTTCAGATGTTCAGTAAATATTACCCAATATTCCTGAATCAAAATATCTTTTCTTTAGTTTGAAAGAACAAGTGTAAAGATGCCCACGTTACTGAGTGCAAAAGGTCACAAAGCAATAAATGAAATATAATTTCATTAAAAATATCTGTACTAATACACACAAAAGACAATAACAGAATTTCTTGGGTTATGTGTTACTTATATCTTCTTTTGCTTAATGGTGCTTTCTAATTTTACTAAAATGAACATATGAAATAAACTACACTTTACAAACATTCTGAAGCAAACCTATTTGGGTGTTTGCTAAATACAGAGTTCAAATAACCGAGTAGCAACATGAAGACTACATATGCTGAGTGACTGAAGTTGGGTTTTTTCATCTAGGTATGGTTCTAAGTGTTAGTAGACAGCCAAATCAGACAGGTAATATCAGTCTAATAGAAAATCCTTCCAAGAATTCTAAAGCTTCTTGGTATTTAAAAAAGACTTCATAATTCTCAACAAGGACTCAGGTAGGATTTCCTCAGAAAGAACCAGGCCATTTTTCCAAGGCCTTTAGGGAATATACTGTACTTTGTATTTTTTTTTGTAAGACAGGGAGCAGGGCGGAGAGAGTCATAAGGATCTCACAGCAGGAACTGAATGGAATGGTTTGGAGTATTACAAATGTCCTTGCTCCTTCTTCATTTACTCTTTTTATCTTTTCCTTAAATAAAAGAAATATTTTTCAAATCATAGGGCAATAAAACATCCCAATTTTTCTCAGATCTTACTGCTCTATACCATTGTCCTGGTATATTCCACTTCTCTTTGTTTTCAAAAACACTTTAAGTGCAAGAAAAATATTTCAATTAAAATAGTACATTTTTCTTCTCCTTTAAAAATACACATTTGTATAAGTGGTTTATCTGTTCATTAAATATCATCACTATTCACTAAAACAGGTTTCCACAATATTACTACTTGAAAAAATACTAGCTCTAGTTGTTTAAAGGAAATAATCAGAAAACAGATTTCATGAAAGTTCATGATTCAATGCTTTATTAAGATTCTTAGATGATCTCACTCATTTAATCAGTCAACAAAAATATTTTCCAGGCCAACTCCGCAGCAGGCATTGTGCCATCTCGTCCCAAGCAGGGAAGTGTTATTTCATAGTGCAACGAGGGAAAAGTACAGCTTTTCTTGAATCTCTTCTCTAAAACTTACTTTGTGGTTTATACTGACCTAGGAGAGTTAAAATGCAAGCAAAGGAGACAGAAACATGGATTAGGTATCAAATCTAGTTGCAAGAGACATATTGCTCTCCTGTGTTAATATGCAAGAGACCTGAACAAAAAAATGTAAATATCTATGATGTTTTTATAAATGTCTGTTAATGAACATGGAAGGAAGATAAGGAGCCACAAATGGGTTTATTTTATTTAGGAAAGATATAGTTTGGGGCAAGGAGACTTTTTTGTGATGTATTCTTTTTTCTTGTGATCATATAAAATTTTTCTTTTATAAAGATGCATCAAATAATCTTAAACTTGGGCCTCAGGAAGAAACAGATTCAAATAAAACAATCATGATTTTGCTTAGTTTTTCTGAAGAGTGAAGACTGTTTTTGCAATGGATAAAACTGGGACATTCTCGGTTTTATGGAACAACTGAGGTCCCAAGAAGTAAATGGTCTGGGCGAAGAATAAAAGCACACAATAGTCGGGGCTTTAGCTCAGTGGTGCCACCATTTGCCTCGCAAGTGCAAGGTTCCCAGTTCGATCACTGGTACCAAAACAAAACAAGACAAAACAAAACAAAACAAAACAAAACAACAACAACAAAAACCACAGAGCTCTTTGGTGAATATCTTAATACCAAAAAGTTTAGGAAGATTAGAAAGTACAGCTGGAGAATTCTGAGTAATCAATAAACTCTCTGATTGATTCTACTTAGAAATGAGAAAAGGAAAATTATATTTAATGGGCATAGGCTTTGGGATAGTCATATATATATATATATAGACATATATATATATATAACCATATGTATGGATTTTAGATGTACTTGTACATTATACATACATGCATACTTATTTTACATGATATCATAATTTAAAATTTATGTTTTCTAATACCTGTGATAAAATTACTATTTGCTCATTTTAATTATTAGCTTTTTAAGGCTCAGAGCATCCTTGAGTAAGATTGAACATCAGAGGGAGAATGAAGATTTGTCTATTGAATTCCAGAGCCCTAGAATATATAGAAAGCTATATATATTGATATCCAGAAAATAAATCAATTAAAAAATTTTAAAAATAATTGCTATTTTGATATCCTCTATTACTTGGCATGTGACCTTTGGCAAACTCTTTAAGCTTTCTGAGCTTCATTTGGCTTTTTGTAGAATAGAGACAGCAGTAACTTTTCTGCTTATGTTAAAAGGTTGCTGAAAAATTCAGTGAAATGAAGTAGAACTACTTAGTGAACTGTCCAATGTAATGTATAAAATAGTGTTACGGAAATATTGTTCAAGATAAAGATCTGCCATTATTATTTTTCTGATGGGATAAGGGAATTAAATTGCCTTCATTTAGCCACCAACAAAAGCAAGATAAAAAAAGAATGACAAAAATTTTCTTTGCATCTAAAGGAAAATACAAATGTAAAATTTCCATAGTTAGAACACCGGGGTAGTGATAATTGTTTAAGCCCAATGCTGTGTACAAAGGATGGATCCTCGCTACTTTTGTGTGTTTGAAAATTTCCATGATAAAGTTTGAAAAATATTTCCTTGTTTATAAAATATTCCCTTAAAACATTTAAAAGATACTTTCTCCTTTGATTATTAAAGATTAGATAAGGTGATGAATACTGCCTCTGTCACTACGGTGATCTCTCTGAGCCTTAGTGGGTTTGCCTATAAAATAGTACCTGCCCCAGAGGCCTGTTAAAAGGAATAATTTGAGTTACTAAGAACTGAATAAATTATGTAATGTTTGATAAAATAAGAAATATTTTGTATTCTACGTAGCTACTATCTATGAGGAACGTGATACTCAGAAGGTCAAGTTAACTTCCATATCGTGTTCGTACGTGGCTGTTTCAGTTGAGTCTGTTCAGCTACAAAATCTTGAGTTTGTGCCATGCTGTCACTCATAGGGAATCTACTGTAATTTGGCCAGGTCCTGTCTTAGCAAATGATAGCATACTTATCCTAAGATTGAAATATATCCTGGTGGCCTGGAGAGTTGATTCATAGAAATTATGAGGACTTGCTAGAGGAAGCCACTGCCTGGAGACCCCCAGATCTTCCTGGAAGGGTTTTAAAGGGGGTCAGAGTTCCCTAAGGGGTGGAAATGAGGCCTGAGAAATACTTTTTGTGACTACTACTGGACCTCCACTTTGTCCAAAGGGATCAAGAGTTGGGGGAGGATACATAAGTCAGGCCTAGTAGGGTCCACCCCCTGCAACAGGATCTGCTGTGACCCCATACTGACAGCCTCTGTGTACATCAAGTGTCCTGTGTTCCAGGTACATGAGCATTAGTGCATCCACACAAAAACATTACCCGATTCTCATAGAAGATCCACTCGAGCTCTGGAAGCTTGAATTTCCTTGAAGAATTACTGCCATTATTTTGCTAATAGAATTGCTACTGAACACATTTTATAAGCTCCAAAGTGAAATAAAACATAGAACTAGACAGATTATGTAGGCTGTCTCTGTCATGTGTCAGCGTACGAACCTTTCAGTTTCACTTTCATGTCTTCTGGTACAACATTCTTACTCTTGGAATCAGGCTGCTCTGAGCCCCTTCTACACAAACTACAAACTGTCAATCTCACAGGATGTCAGAAGGAAAAATGAACATAGGAGTGAACTAATACTCATTTCTTCAAGAAGAGTTAAGAGATTAGCTATTTTGATGCAGAATAAAATATTCATAAATAAAAATATAGATGACCCATATATTATCCAAGAAACTTTTAGTCCTTTTCTGTTTGAATGAATTCTATTTCTGTGGATCAAGTCTAAACAGTCAAATGCTACATTATGATTTTTCCATGTAACAAGGGATTTTAATGACTCTCTGTTGTTAATGACCAGGCCCCTGTGGTCACACTGAGGGTGAAAAATAATAGCAGCATTGTCATCAACATTGCTACACCTGATTTCTTCAACAATCTTGCAAGGGAAACTAGTTATCTCCATTCTAGAAGTGGGAGAAACTGAAGTCCAGAGAGATTATGAGACTTACCTGCTGTTAGATCACTTGTTCGTAGTGATTTCAGGACATTTGGAATATTTTTTATTCTGTTCCATTGTTTCTAACCAAAAAGAAATTAACTTGCAGTAGTAACTTGCAGGCATAACATACTTTTTCTACTAATCTGTTAAACCCTTCTCCCCTACCTCGAGAACATAAGCAACTGACCATTTGCAAAGCTGCTTTGTGGAATGGTTTCATTCTTTAAGAACAGACATTCCAGTTTTGGCACCACATTGCTAAGGTATAATGTCTGAGAATTCTTGGGATAGTCAAATGAATGATTTGCCAGTTTCCTTAAAATGATACCGCAGGCCAGGGGCAAGTTAATAAAGATCTTTAATATCAAATGACAGTTTCTGAGATTTATATACAAATTGTGATTATGAGAAAGCGTATTAATAGAAAGGTTTCATTTTCACCTAATCACCAATTGCGGTAGCTTGGAGGAAAGCCAGCTTGGATCACCGACCTTCCTTTGTCATTCAACATCTCTGGAAGACAGACATGCAGGGTTTTTCCCGAGCAGCAGAGGACCAACTGGTCTCCATGTCTCCTTCAAATTGGTGGTAGCAAGCAAGCAGACCCAGAGGTGCATAGTCATCCCCACCCTGAGAGATTCCGTGTGGGCTGCCCACCCTCCTCAGGTGCATGCACGCTCTAGAGAGGACCATGCAGGAGGAGCTGGATCTGGGCTCCCAGTGAGCATGGGTCACATCACCCTTGTGCAGGACCCTGCCAGTCCCAGCCTTTTCCACTGGCAGGGTTGTGCAATGCCAGGCCCCTGCCAGACTGGTCTCTGGGGTTTTGTTCTCTGGGAACTAAAGACTAGGTGAACTAGAGACATAACAACCAGCCCCTTCTGTCTGCAGTGGTCTTGTGGTTCCTTTCTCCCACCTCACCCATTCATTGTTTTCCCTGAACATGCTCCTGGGAGGGCTATATTTTTCTCTTTATGTTTATGCTGATTACATATTTGTCAGCTCTGTCTCCTAAGGGTAGGTATGGGCTTTCTCTCCACTCCCCATCATTTCTGGACAACTTACAGGACTTCATGCCTCCAGGGGATGTGCATAGTGTGTGGTTCTGTACCAACTTCCTGGCTCCCCAGTACAGTCTCCTACTTTGGGAGCTCCTCTGACTAAACCTTATTTGTCCCGGCCCGTGGGTAAGTCAACGGAGACCCTAGAGGGGGAGCGAGGATGAGAGGGGACAGGGGACACGAGAGATGGAGACAAGACAGGTTTCTGATCAAGTCTCGTTTATTGCAGAAGCTGTTACAACATATATACCGTAGGGCTACAGGGGAGGAGCAAGAGGAGGGTACTGGGGCTACTTCCTTGTTGCCGGGTAGATTTGTAGCAGGCCCGGATATGTCCGTAAAAGGCACTCAAGATTTCCAGCGGGGGGGGGGGGGGCAGGGCCCCCTACAGGTCCTCCCTTTTAAAATTATTTTTTAGAAAAGCGTCAGGAGAATCAGGCCTGCGGGGGCTGAGCCTGTCTTGGGTCAGAGCAACATACGTGTCTGCACCGTGCACCTTACCCGTCATCGGTTAACCAGAGAATCAAGGCTCTGGCACCTGTCTTAGGCGGCACACGAGGGCTCTCTCATTGCATGGCACGCTTGCTCAGTTGCCCGTCATTGGCTTGCCAGCCCGCTCACCAGGTGGGGCGAGAATTTTACGCCGTGGCAGAGATGGAATCGGCCCATGTAGCGTATGTCCAGCCAACATCCTGACAGTAATTTACCGCTGATTTTGACGTACATCTTTGTCTCCACTATAGCTCCAGGGGAAATCACAACCTTACAAAATCAGAACTATCCGAGGACATTTTAGTTACTAAGATTAACATAGGTTAAAATACAAAGGGGAATACAAGGCTTTTAAATCATATCAGCCTGAACCTTTTATCTAAAAATCAAAGCGATTTCTACGTATAAGCATTGGTATCCATTGTATGCAGCAGCATGACAATAACAGACAAACACATACAATTGCAATGGCAAGAAACAATTGTTTTACCCATTGTAGGTTGGGTAGCCATGAGGTCAACCATTTAAATAGGTCTCCGCCATCCTCATTGTGCACCTTATTAGCCAGGTCTTTCAATTGTTTTATTGTATCATCGATTTTTTCTCCATTGTCAGTCAAATTAAAACAACACATATTTTTTATTTTTTCACAGCCCTGGTGATGAAAAAGCAACAAATAATTTATTGCTGCTCGATTATCCAAAATAGCTTGTCTTTGTTCCTGTAATTCTTGATTAATCAACGCCAGGGCGGTGGAGGTGGCATTCAATCCTTTTACCACTTTACAGGCTAATCTTCGTACTGCCGCTTCCGCGTGCACCCCGATGGACGGCAGAGCAACAAAAGACCCTATCATGACTAACACTTCTGCATCAGTCAATAGACCCACATCATCATTACATCCCGGGGCGGTATACGGCGACCACCGTCTAATTCGATTAGGTACAATCAAATCAGTTCTGTCTGGTAATATCACAGCCAACCGACTCAAGCAACAACGAGTGTCACTCAAGTTGGCCGGAATGTAATTAAAAGTTTCCCTTTCACAAGTGTAAAACCAACCCATTGGCAAAGAGACATGGCAATTACTATACATAATTTCTTGTTCAACACGGCAGGACATGTTTTCCAAACGTTTAACTTGCAGACATTTAGTTGTACAATTTCTGTATACAGCACATTCGGTCTTATTAGACATAATTACCTTAGGTGAATATAATTTGACAGCATTCTTGGGCCTGCGACAAGTAGCAGATCCCCAATTGTAACTATCTGCATATGTGAGATTTTTTCCTGGGATATCTTTAAACAGAGTATAAGGCCGCAATGATTCCAATGGGGTACATACAGGAACGAGGCAACTTCCCAACATATAATGAAAGTTTACATCAGCACTTAGACAAAACTCAGACAAGTTGAGCGAGCCTGCCAACTGAATCCATATATTTTTCATGTGGTCTAACCCTTCTGAAGGCGACACCACCCATACCCTGGTCAGCAACATCAGGGGAACTAGGCATTTCCAGCTCATCCTATTCTTGTTTTCGGATCGTTCATTCAGCCAGATGTCCTTCATGAGTTCCCTCTTCATTGTGCGCCGGAGGTCCAAACTTTAAATGATGACGATGTTCCCTAAGATCACATGATATAAATTTCACTAAGGAGTCCCTTTGAGGAATTAAGACCAGAACAATATTTTCTGGGTGGCCACTTCTATATTCATCAAAGGGAGTTCCCATCTAAAAATCACTTTAATCTAATAAATTCCAGTGATACCTTGATCCAAGAGAAAAGCATATCTTTAACAAAATAACATCATCAATGTAACGATGGGTGAATATCCCTTAAAGAGAAAAGAACATTTTGAGCTCAATTACATGACCACAAACAACAAACACTAGACAAACATGTAAGACGGTGTAGAACATCAGGGTGCACCCAAACATTACTAGATAAGCTGAATTATATCCTTGCTCATTTTAAATTGAAATTGTGGGCGCCATTGTTAACTGATCAGGATTGGACAACGTCAGGTCATCGGCATCATCAGCACGCCCATCAACTTGTTTTACTAGGCGTTCTGGGAGCCATCTGGCTGACTTCATTTCCTTGGAATAAATACACACCGATCCTCGGCCCCAGATAAGTACAGGATCGGGCCCATGCCATGAGTGGTCCAGGGGGTCTTTCCACATCACCGAGGCAAATTGTCGTTGCGTCTCTGGTTGCCAGAAACGATTGGCTGCAGATGAACCTTTGGCATCCAAATTTAAGAAGTTAAGAATAAATAGTGCATGTGATATCAGGTTTCTAGGAGACCCCTTGGTAGGGTACCATTCCCCCTTTTTTATTTTGTCTAAAGTAATTTTGAGTGTGAGATTAGCCCTTTCTATAATGCCTTGTCCTTGAGGATTATATGGGATTCCCGTTATATGTGTTATTTCAAATTGTTTGCAAAAGTTGGAGAAGCCAGAGCTGGTATAGCCGGGACCATTGTCTGTTTTAATTTGTTGTGGACATCCAAGTACTGAGAAGGCAATGAGGAGATGAGCGATGACATGTTTAGTAGCTTCCCCGGACTGCAGGGTGGCAAATATGAATCCACTATAGGTATCAATGTTGACATGTATATATTTAAGATTTCCAAATTCAGGGTAATGCGTGATGTCCATTTGCCAGAGGGCATTTGGAATCAAGCCACGAGGATTAACTCCCAGATGAGGTGTAGGAAGGTGTAGAGTGCACGTAGGGCAGGCCTTAACAATTTGTCTAGCTTGTTCTCTAGTAAGCTTATACATAAGGCGAAGTGTGTGAGCATTAAGATGATGCAGTTGGTGTGCCTTTTGTGCCTGGTCAATTGGAATGGGGGCATCAGTATTTATTGAACAGGCCAAAACTTGAGGTCTTGTAGCTAGGTCTGCTAAGCGGTTGCCCTGTGTGAGTGGGCCAGGTAAGTTAGAGTGGGCACGAAGGTGTCCAATGAAAAAGGATTCGGATCTCTTTCTGATTAAATCTTGTAATTGGAGGAAGAGACCACCAGTCTGAGAAGCAAGCTTGATCAATCCACATGTTTCCAATAAGGGGACAGATTGAGCAATATAAGCACTGTCAGTAAAAAGATTAAAAGCTCGGGCAGGGAATGTAGAAAAGACCGCTATAACCGCCTGCAGCTCGGTTAATTGGGCCGAAGAGTGGGCGGTTTGGAACTGGGCAATGTTATCGTCCCACACATAGGCAGCCATCCCAGTGGAAGAACCATCTGTAAAAACGGATAGGGCTTCTGGCAGAGGAGAACAAGAAGTGACCTTTGGGAAAATGAAGTCATGTCTGTTAGCAAAGTCAATGAGTTTGTTGGGAGGATAGTGATTGTCCAATGATCCTGAATAAGAAGCGAGAGCAATTGGCCAGGAATCGGTAGTCTGCATAAGCCAATCGATTTGATCTTTAAGGTAGGGTTGGATAATGACATCAGGTTCCTTTCCAAAGTACATCTTTCCATGGTCTCTACCTAGAACAATCAGGTCTGCAACTGCAACATAATAAGGGTAAAAGGCCCGCTTAGGGGAAACTGGGAGATGAACCCATAAAAGGGGAGCGGTTTGCCAAAAGACAGCGGTGGGGGAGAGAGAGGTTCTGCAAACGATATATTGTAAAGGAGAGTTATAATCTACAAAGGTAATTGTCTGATTTTGAATGGCTTGTTCTACCGTGCTAATGGCTTTGCGCCCCTCAGCAGTGAGCTCCCGAGGCGAAGTGGGGTGGCTATCACCTTGCAGGGTATCATAGAGAGGCTTCAGGTCATGTTTAGTGAGCTTTAAATAGGGCATAAGCCAATTAATATCTCCGAGCAGTTTTTGGAAGTCATTCAGAGTTTTAAGACCGTCCAGCCGCAAGGTGAGCTTCTGGGAGGAAATATGACGTCCCTTCATCTGAAATCCGAGGTAACTGTAAGGGTCTTTTAGTTGAACCTTATCAGGGGCAATCTGGAGGCCACAAGATTCAAGGGCCCGCCGAAGGTCAGCATAACAAGCCAAAACCTCACTTCCCAATTGTCCCGCCACGAGAATATCATCCATGTAATGGATAATATACATTTGAGGCCAATTGTCTCGGGTGGATTGAAGTGCTGTGGCTACAAATGACTGGCACAGGGTGGGACTATTGGCCATGCCTTGGGGTAGCACTAGCCATTGAAAGCGCTGCATTGGGGCGCAGAAATTGGTCGCCGGGAGGCTAAAAGCGAAGCGTTTTTGATCTGCAGGATGTAAGGGAATGGTGAAAAAACAATCCTTTAAATCAATAATAACCTTATAATATCCAAGGGGGATGGCTACCGGTGAGGGAAGACCGGGTTGTAAAGCTCCCATGAGTACCATAGTTTTATTAACTGCTCTGAGATCTTGCAAGAGCCTCCATTTTCCCGACCGTTTTTTAATGACAAAAATGGGAGTATTCCAAGGGGAGTGGCTAGGAATGATATGGCCAGCATGAAGCTGCTCCTGCACCAGCTGTTGAGCTGCTAACAACTTCTCCTTGGAGAGGGGCCACTGATCGACCCACACTGGATCATCCGAGAGCCAGGTGATCTTTTCAGCATGGACCGCAGGAGTGTCAGCGACCCCTATGGAAAATGGCCCAACCCTGCTCGAGGGGGCCGAGGGACAGGCTCAATGGGGTGAGTAAGGCTAGTAGGGTGTTTTCCCAGCCCTGTTCCTGGAATGTACCCATTTTTAAACATCTGCATAGTGACAATTTCATTGGGGCTGGAAATAATTATCCCCATTTGTGATAATAGGTCTCTCCCCCATAAATTAATGGGTAACCCTGAAATGATATAAGGTTGAATGGTGCCCTGATTACCATCTTGGTCCCTCCAGGTCAGATCTTTGGCACTTTGTTTAGGATTTTGACTCTGCCCTATACCCTTGAGATGGGTGAGGGTGTCCTTCAATGGCCACGCCTGAGGCCAATCCTCTCCTTTTATGATAGTTACATCGGCACCAGTGTCGACCAACCCAGAAAACTGTCTCCCATCTAACCACAAGGTCATGAGAGGCTTTTGTGCTGAAAGTACCTCCGACCAGTAGACATCAGATGAGCCGAAACCCTGGCTGCCTCGGGCGTTTTTAAGAGCCTTATTAGAGGTGGAGAGAAGGGGAAGGAGTAACAATTGGGCAAACCTTTGGTCTGATTGAATGGTATTAATAACTTTGGGGGAAGAAACCATAACTTTAATTTCCCCAGAGTAGTCACTATCAATCACTCCTGGGTAAACCAGCAGTCCATTCATGGTACTGCTGCTTCGGCCTATTACGAGGCCAAAGGTCTCCTTAGGTAAGGGTCCAAAGACTCCCGTAGCAAGGGCCTGAACTCCCATTTCTGGGGTTAATACTGTGTGGGTGGTGGCACTGAGGTCCAATCCGGCACTTCCTTTTGTGGCTCTGATGAGGTCTGAAATGGATTGCTGTTTATTGGAGCAAAATTGAGCGCCCCGTAAATTTGTTTGGAATTGGGGGCCCGGGGCTGGCCCCCTTTCCCGTTTCCCGAATTCAAACCCTGGAGAGGGGGGAGGGGTCGACCCTGGGCATCAGTCTTGGATCGGCACTCACTCGCCCAATGCCTCCCCCGATTGCATCGGGGGCAGGGCCCTGGGGGCGGAGCGTCGGGGCCCTGCATTTTAGCGGTCGGGCATTCTCTAGCAAAATGGCCGATGGCCCCACACCGGAAGCATTTATTGCCGACGTGGCGTTGTAAGAATTGTTTGACTGTGAAGCCTTGCATGGCGGCCGCCATGGCAAGGCCCTGTTGGTAGGCGGCCCCAATCTCAGAACAAAGGCGAATGTAGCCGGAAAGGTCAGTTTTCTTTTTATAGGGGCGGATAGCGGCCTGACAGGCGGCATTGGCGTTCTCAAAAGCAAGCTGTTTAACAAAATCTGTCCCTGTCTCCGCGCTCCCAAAAATCCGGCCTGCCGCCGTGAGAAGGCGGTGGACAAAGTCCGCAAACGGCTCGTCCGGCCCCTGCCGGATATTAGTGAGGGAGGCACTCACGTCTCCTTTGGAAGGGAGTTTCCTCCAGGCCCTAGTGGCTGCGGTCTGAATCTGGGCATACAACCCCACGTCAAATTGCATTTGCTGGTCGTTAGCGGCGTAGGCCCCCTCCCCAAGAAGCATGTCAAGCACCCAACCATTCCCCGCCTGAGCATTGCGTCTAGCGGTCTCTCGACAATTCTCAACATACTCAGATTTCCATAATAAGTAGTCACCTCCTGCAAGGGTGGCACGGGCCAGAGTCTGCCAATCAATTGGGGTGAGCCAATTTTCTGCCACCGATTCTAGAATAGCCATGGTGTAAGGTGCAGTGGCCCCGTACTGAGCCGCAGCTGTTTTAAGCTCTTTAATAACCTTAAAATCAAAGCCGCCATGGTGTCTCCATGCCTGACCCTGTGCGTCAACAGTCTCAGTGACAGGGAAGGCTTCCACGGGCTCAAGTTCTAGGGGTACCCTTGACCCGGACGGCACCCTGGGGGTCGCCCCTCTAATGGGGGGTCGTGGCTTATGGGTGTCCTCTCTAGGGACATTTCCATGAGCCTTGCCTGTTCTTAAGCCCTCAAGCTGGGTAATAAGTTCTTGATGTTCCTTTTCTAACCTTATCTGTTCTTTTAGAAAGTCTATTTTGTCCCGGAGTTCCTTTTGGGGATCAACAACAGGATAGGCCAAAGCGGGAGTGCTGGGGCCTGGACGGATATAAGGAGGGGGGCACCCAGAGCCGCCCCGCAATGCTTCCCCCGCAGACTCGTCAGTTCCGGAGTCCTTTTGGGGTGGATCTGGGGGCGGAGGCAAGCAGCGATAGGCTTGAAGGGAGGGATATAGGGGCGGAACCTCCCGCGAGGGTGGGGTTGCCTTAGAGGCAGTGATGGAGGAAGAGGAAGCGGGGGTCCGGCAAGGCTTTGCCTTATAGGGCTTGGCAGGGATCGCGGCCGTTTGGGATTGGTCCGAGGGAACGTTATGTCCGTCGGGGGCGGGATCATCATCACTGTCAAAGGACATCAAGTCCTCTTCCTCGTCTGGCGAGGAAGGCGTGGCCTTAACTGGCCTGGGTCCCGGCGCCATATTGGCGTCCCGGGGAACTGCGTCAGTGTCACCAGCGGGTGTCAGCTCCTCACCACTACGGAGGGCTACCTCCCCAACCTGTATAGCCTGAGCTACCAGTGGATCCCTTGCTTTTTGGGAAATAATATCATTAATCAAATTCCAATATGAGAACGCCGCAATCGGGACCTTCCCGGGTCCGCAAGTGGCATAATAATCCTGGAGAGCCTCCCCCACCTTTTTCCATCTCTCTTCGTCAATGGTTCCCTCAGCAGGGAACCAGGGACAGAGATGTTTAATAAAATCAAAAAATTTCAGCAATTGTTTGACTGTAACCTTTACCCCTCGTGCCTGTAATGTCTTCTTGAGACCTTGCACAAACAGTTCGTGCTGACTAATGCCCTGTCCCATAATCGCTGCTCAACTTACCGAGGTGCAAAAAGACGGCAGGTCCACGTCAATCGCAAGCCTCTTCTATGTCGAGTATGCTCTTTGTTCCTCAATCTTAATCTTAGGGCCCCTGAGCAGCGTCCTTCACTGGATCCCCCGTTCTCTGGCCCCACGTTGGGCGCCACTTGTCCCGGCCCGCGGGTAAGTCAACGGAGACCCTAGAGGGGGAGCGAGGATGAGAGGGGACAGGGGACACGAGAGATGGAGACAAGACAGGTTTCTGATCAAGTCTCGTTTATTGCAGAAGCTGTTACAACATATATACCGTAGGGCTAGAGGGGAGGAGCAAGAGGAGGGTACTGGGGCTACTTCCTTGTTGCCGGGTAGATTTGTAGCAGGCCCGGATATGTCCGTAAAAGGCACTCAAGATTTCCAGCGGGGGGGGGGGGCAGGGCCCCCTACACTTATTCAGTTCAGGTCAGTGCTGTTCAGTTAACAGGTTCTTCCTATAAGTGAAACACAGGGTTAGAACCTTTAAGTAAATAAGACATAGTTTGTGCAGAGCCTTTCAAGACAGAGGAGACACTAATTCCACTGCTTTCAGCTTTTCTGTTAACACATTTGGTGGATCCAATTAGCTGTGACATATGTCATCAGTCATGTGTTACTAATAATAAGGTGTTGAATGGCATGACTTGTTTTTTTTAAGTTATAAATCTAAGTGGGTTCAGAATTATTTTTATAATAGCCTTTTATAATTTTCTAGTGTTGTTTATGAGTGTGAAACTTTAGTTTTCAGCTTGTTTTTTTCTTTTCCTGGTGCACACACCCCACACCCAGTGAACCTCCATTAGGAACGGTATTTCATGTCAGTGGAGACGGAAGTAAGATGGCAGTGGTGTGTGGGTGAGAGCCACCTTACTGGCTCTGACATCCTGCCTTTCTTACCAGTACAAGGAAGCTTATCTGAAAGCAACTCATTGATGGTTTCATGACTGCAGATATTGTCTATGGTGAGGAGGGTGCTAAGTTCTGATGGGGAGAGACATAGAAGGGGTAAGTAAGGTCTTTGGTTTTTGGATCATAATGGGGTCTTGAAAAGTGGGCACAACTTTGACAGATAGCTCTGGAGTATAGGGGCCAGTCAGCACTAAGATGATTTGGGCAACGTTGCACAAGGGGAAACGTATAGAAATTCTTTAGGATACCATGAGCTGCCCAGTGTAGGAAAGAAGATAGTGGAGAGGGTTCTACACTACGTTGGGAAAAGTCTTGAATGACTGAAAATGGAAAACAGTGTTTTTTAGACTAATATATACTTAATATAATGGAGAGTCATCCAAGTTACTCAAACTAGGTATGTTAACATATACAATTCTGTGTAACAGGCACACGATAATTCTAAATCCTTCTTGAATGGGTCTTTTCATTTCTACGGGCTTCACAGCATCATTTCTAAACATAACATAATGATTAAGAGTTCAGGCTCCAGAGCCAGTTAGTTTCAGTTCAAAAACTGGCTTTGAACTTAGCCATATAACTGAATTTATTCTGCTTCCATTTCTTTATCTGTAAAATGAGAATAATAAAAGCATCCATGTCGAAGATTTGTTTCTAAGCATTAAATTAGTTAAAATGCCATAAATGGGACGGGGATTTAGCTAAGTGGTTCTGCTACCTGCCTCGCAAGCGCAAGGTCCTGAGTTTGATCCCCGGTACTAAAAAAAAAAAGGAAATAAAATGCCATAAATGTCAGCTGCTGATGAGGTTATTGGTATTACCTGTGGTAGTGATCAGGCAGATTCTTTTGGGCTGTATCCTGACGATGCAGAACACATTTTTTTTTCTAACAAATCAACTCATATTTATTGTGTGACCATTGAAGTCACTGTGTTATATTCTGAGGATAACAGAGAAGTTAAGAACACAGTCCTCAAGGACATTCCAGTCTAATGAGAAAAATGAAACATTCAAGTGTGGAAAAGCCAATGAAAAGCAAAGCAAAGCAGTGGTAGTTTATTGGACAGCACAACCCAGTGCCAAACGCAAGTTTGGCATCACCACACACTTCTCTAAGACTTTGGAGAAGGGAGTGATGACATGAGTTGGAGTGCTTTGGAAGATCTTTAGGAAGGAGGAGAGCTTTGGTCTGTGGGTTTGAGTAGAGAGTAGGTATCTGGAAAAGAGAATGAAGCACTTCTGGTGTTATTCTGGGGGTCTGCCTCATCAGTGGTGCACGCCACTCCTTACGCTCTTCAACCATGCATTGGTTGGTAGTGGAGGGTGCTTTTGACATTTTTCTCAAGATCCATCCTGTGTGTCTAGCTATATTTCTTGTGCCTTCTTTATTTTTTAGGAGTCTTCCTAGGGCTGTGAAATTATATATATTCAAGAAATGATCTTCCTTTTTAGTTCTATAGTTAGCAAGTATTTAGTTTGATCTGCAAATACACTGGATCGCTAGTGTGTGCAAGCCATTGGAATGGTTAATTTCATGGGTCAACTTGGCTGGGACATGGCACTCATATATTTGGCCAAGCATTGTTCTAGATGTTTCTGTGAGGTTGTGATTGGGTAGAATTTACATTCAAATGCATTTAGTTGGCTTTGATTGCCCTCATCTGGGGGGCCTATAATCCCAACACTCTGGGAAACTGAAGTCGGAGGTTCATAGGTTTGAGCTCAACCTTGGCAATAAAATAAAAATAAAAAAATAAAAATTTAAGAGTATGGGGTTGTAGCTCAGAGAGAAAGCCCTGGGTTCAATGCCCAGTATCAAAAGAAAGAAAGCTAGGCATGGTGACAGAGGTCTGTAATCCCAGCACTTCAGAGACTGACACAGGAGGAACGACATGAGGTCGAGGCCAGCCTGAGCTATCTTAGTGTGTTCAAGGCTGAAGTACACAGCCAGACCCAGTTTCAAAAGTAAATAAATAAATAAGAAAGAGAAAAGAAATTGCCTTTCATAACAGGGGCGGGCTGCATTCTGTCAGTTGAGAGCCGACCACCTGAGCAGGAAGGAATCATGCCAACAGACTGCTTTTGACTTCATCTGCACCCTTGGCTTTTCTTGGTTCCCCAGCAGACTACTGTGGACTCACACTGTGAGTCTTTCTTGAACTTACAGTCCACCAGCCTTTCTGGTTAGATTGTGGGCTCACCAAGCCTCCACTACTACATGAGCCGATTCTTTAAAGTAAGAATTAATATGAGAAAAGGAAACAAAGTCTTTGTAAGTAGGGAGGAGTGGAGGGGTTGAAGAGAGGTCAGGGGAAGGGGAAAAAATAAGAACCAAGATATATTATGTAAAGGTGCAAATTTCCAATGATGAATGTCATCACATTGTATACCTAAAATGTACCAATAAAATTAATTTTTTTAAAAAGTAAATTAGCCTCTCTCTCTCTCTCTCTCTCTCTCGTCCCTTCCTGTTGGCTCTGTTTCTCTGCAGGACCCCGACTGACGAATGCCGTGGTATAGTGGGCACTCTGCATCTCTCACTTCATTCTTAAGGATGCTGTTCAAGGGCAAATAGCTATTCCATGGCAGAGGCAGTATTCAAATCCAAGTCTCTCTAACTTGAAATTCCGTGTTCTGCTCATCAAAACTCACTCCTTGGGGTTCAGGGAAAGGCTTTGGAAAAACTAAAACTGGAATCGATGACTTATTGGTGTAAGAATGGTAATGGGAACCTAGCAGGGGACTTGATGGGAAATCAGGGAACCTGGGCTCTCTGCCTCATTGCGCTGTGCTGTGCAGCACACAGCTGGCCTTCAAGGCTGAGAAAACACAAGCTCAGGACCTTGCCAGCTCAGCTTGGCTGGGATCAGGATGTCTTGAACCCTCTGAGCTCTTCTGCCTGGGTGGAAGAAGAGGACATGTATCTTTCCATCTGAGGTGCTTGGGAGTTCATCTGCGGCCTACATTATCCCATCAGATGCCTGTCAAAGACATGCATTGCATTTCTGATCCTTCTTGATATTTCCTGGCAGCATCCAACACACTCCACTCTCTTCATTCCTGCCTGCCTCTTTCAGCCTCTTTCAGTCTAAATCTGGGACTTGAAGAGCACAAGGGAAGAAAGACGTGAATTAGGGTGCATAATATAGGAGAAGGGCTACTGACTGAAGGCTGATGCAGTTCCCTCTTCTTAATCAGCCCCTTGTAGGGCCCAGAAGAAGGCCCGAGATGAGGTGGCAATTTACTCATGATTCCCTTCTGCGTTTTGACAGCTTGAGTTTCAGGACTGCAAAATCAGAGCAGATTTTTCCAATTGCTTTGGGCAGCAGAGTGAGTCCCAAATGTCACATGCCTGAGCTCCTCCACTTCTTAAAATTTGGGCCAGCTGCTTGATAGCCAGCAGCCAGGAATGTGGAGGTACAAGTTGGTATGTGGGAAGCATAAAACCCACCACCCTAAATGGTTTGTGGCTCCTTTGAGCATTGGCCACTGAAGGCAAGAAGGGAATTGTAACTGTTTTATTCTTTAATGACTTTTTAAAAAAGAATCTATAATTTATCTGTAAATAAAAGAGTGAAATCTTTTAAAATATTCAGTATATCAAAAGTTATATATCCCCAGGAGTATTAAACACATTGACCCTCTTGGAGCACTAGCTGGTTATTCCAAAGGTTTGCTGGTGTGTGGCTTTTTCTTTTTTAAAATCATTGCTTTTCTGTCTTCAAAAGCCCTGCATAAAACCCCATGCACTCATCAGAGAAGAAGCAAATTAAGATTAATCATATATAGCACATCAATCACTGTAAATGGGCTAAATACCATAATTAAAAAACATGGCTGGATTGCAAAGCAAAATCAAACTAATTATAAGCTGAGAAAAGAGACATGTTTAAAACAAAGTGACTCACAAAAGTTAAAGATAAAAGGATGGAAAAAGGCATGCCTGGAAAATAAAGTTGAAAGAAAGCATGAATAGTGATCTTTGTGTTAAAGCCAGGGGGGAGAATGAAACAGAGAAAAATACCTTACAGTTTTAAGAAGTAACCACATTTGAACTCCGGAGGCTGAAGCAGAAGGATGGTGAGTTCAAGCCTAGCCTGGACTACAGAGTGAGACTGTCTCACAAAATCAAAAACATATATTTATGATCCAACTATTTCTTATGGTCCCTGGAGCCATGAAATTATTTTTCTTCTTGTTTCCATTTTCTAGTATTTTGGTTGCAAAAAAAAAAAAATCAGAATGTACTGTGCAACTTAAAAGATCATGCAGTTTCAAATTTAAAAACCTCCAGATTTCCCACTTCTCTTTTAAAATCAGAAAGTCTGGCAATTCCCAGCCTGACTCTTCATACTGCTTCAACCATCTGTGCAGAGTGTAGCAGCTAAGGCCCGTGGGCCAATTCCAGTCCACCATCAATAGAAACCCATACCAACAAAATCTATGCCAACACACCTAATAACCAAATTCCAGAAAACTAAAGGAAAAAAACTCTGCTAAGCCATGAGAAAACTAACACCTTAGCTATAATTTCTCAGTGGAAACTCTAGAGGCCAAAAGGAAGTGACATTTTTAATACACTGCAATAAAAGAACTATCAACTCACAATGCTACATCCAGTAAAAGAGCCCTTCAAGAGTGAAAAAAAAAAAAAAAGTAAGAGTTTTCCAGCTGAAGGAAAATTAAGAAAATTTACTACCAGCAGATCTACTGTAAAGAGACTGGCAGAGTGATAAAAAAAAAAGTGTGATCCAAAAATAGGTAAAAGAAATGAAAGTAAAATCTGGTGCACAGGAAAAAAACCCCTCAAAACCCACAAATTTTTAATATCAGAAATGAAGAGGAAGATATGGACATCAAAAAATAATAAGAGATCACCACTAACAGTTCTAAACACATAAAACTGACAACTTAGGTGAAATGGGCTGCTTCCTCAAGAGACACAAACTATTATAAAATAGATAATTTAAATACCCTTGTAAAGATGAAAGACATTGAATTTATAACTTTAAAACTTTATAAAAAGAACTCTCCAAGGCAGATGTTTCTTTTGGAGATTTCTACCAAATGTCTAAAGAAAAATGAACACCAATTCTACACAATCTCTTCTAGGAAAATAGAAGAGGAAACATTTCTCATATCATTTTATGAGGTCACTACTACCTTGATACTCAAAATAGGTAAAGACACTACAAAGAAAGAAAAAAACCAGGCTAATATCCCTCATGAACATAGCCACTACCTGTTTTTGTAAATAAAGTTTTATTAGAACACAGCCATGTCCATTTGTTTACTTATTGTCTATGACTCTTTTCACACTATAATGGCAGAATCAAGTAGTTGTGATTGACTGTGTGGTCCACAAAGACCTACTCAGCTTACTTCTGACTCTTCACAAAAAAGAAGTTTTCTGGTAAGATCGAGAGCTGAGAAGCAACAATTTCTCTCCCTCTCTCTTTTGTGCTTTCTTTTTTTTTTTTTTCTTTTTTTGATACCGGGGATCGAACTTGGGTCCTCCCGCTTGCGCAGCATGTGGCGAAACCACTGAGCTAAATCCCTGGGAACCCTCTCTTTTCTGAATTTATGAGGGCTCCTTTATTTTTAAGCCAAGTTGGTAGTATGTAAACAATACAAAAATGCACATACAGACATAACATAAAGTACACACATGAACACAAACACACAAATAGAGACAGAAATAAAGACCTTGCAGTTTGCCATTCCCCTTAGATTGGACATGTATTCTCCAGTTACAGAGGTTCCATTTTTTATTATTGTTATACTTGGACAACATTTCTTATTTGTAATTTCTCTATTTTGCCCTTGCATATATTTGCAAAACTGTTTTAGAGCCAACTTTGTTTCTTTACCCACAAAATAAAATTCTCATTGATTAAAATGAGGTGGGAAGAGTTTACTATTCTTCTGGGAGAGGCTATGTAAAATTTGGATGAATTCTTCTGTAGACATTTACTAGAAATCTTTAGCAAAACTATCTGGGCTTGTATATTTTGCTACAATTGGTTGTGGTTGATTTTCTCATTTTTGAATATTTGATCCACCTTTTAAAATTAATATTTCTCTACCAGCAACTACAGAACAGCTTGTAGTAGTCAACAACACTACTGAAAACAACTAGGAAAGTTGGATAAAATTTCACAAACATTTCTGCAAATATATGGGAAGGCAACTAAGGCAGTTAAGAGGAGCCAAGATTGTGGTGAGAAAGGAAATATCCTGAAATGAGCTCTACATTTAGTTTGTTCCCCTCAAGGAACTTGCCAGTTTGCACCTCAAGTCATAGAGAACAAAATGACGTTGCCTTGAGTCCATGGCTGTCACTCTGGCAGCTAGCGAAACTCCAGTCCAAGATTACCAAGACATCCAGGACTTGAGGTGTCAAAGTCCCAGAGAAAGTAAACTGCAGACAAATTAACCTCAAATTCTAAGCATAATTTCTGTTTCAAGTAGGTACTGACTCCTAAGCTTCACATCCTGAAGGCACAATTCTAAAACATTAGAAAAGAGTAGCTGAGAACATAAAGGGCTAAGTGGAGATTTCAGCAGTCAAATATTGAAATTCAGGGCTTGCCAAGAAGGGAGCTCTGGTAAATATCCCAGGCCTTCCCTTGACTCCCTTAGGCTACAGTACACTAGGCTAAGGCAAACCAGGAATTTACAAGCTCCTGCAAAGCCTGAAACACAGCTTCACATTTCTTCCATCTAGTGATCAAGGTGATCAAACTAGCCACATTTACTTACCAGAAAAAAATCAACCATCTCTGGAGGAAGGTAACATCATCCAGAATGTCTATGAAAATGAACGATATATGACAGTCAATTAAAAATTACCAGACACGCCAGGAAGCAGGGCCAACTTCCCCAGTACTAAGAGGAAAAACAGACAGTAGTGAGACAGACTTTAAAATTAGTATGTTGAATGTGTTTAAAATAGATTAAATTTGGAAAATCTATTTTATATATTTCATTATATACAAAACAAATTAAATAGAAATAATTAAATTAATAAGAAATTAAGAATGTAATAGATGGATTTAATAGTAGATTAAATACACAGACAGAAATGATTAATAAATTGTCTTTTAAGGGTAGAAAATGTCTAGATTGAAGTCCAGACATTAAAATGAAGAACTGAAAATACAAAAAATAATAACAAACACAAAAATTTCCAAAATTGGCTAATAACGTGTAACTGGAGTGGTAGAAATACAGGAGAAATAGTGTGAAGAACAATATTTGAAGAGATACTAATTAACAATTTCCTCCAATTGACAGAAGACAGTTCATAATACAGGTCTTATACTATAAATATCATTATTATAAAGCTACAGGAAATAAAAAGGGTGCCATTGATATGAGGATATACCAGAGTTAGAGGCTGCAATGTCCAGAAATGGATTCTACATGTACGATCACTTTATTTACAACAAAAATGTCACAGCAATACAGAGAGAAAAGGGTGTCAACTTCAATAAACAGTGTTGAATCAGTTGAATATTCATATGGGAATAGCATTTCTTAATTGCTTTGTCACATAAAATATGAAAATCACTTTTGGATGGGTCATAGATATAAATATAAAAGATAAAGAAATAAAACTTCCATAAAAATATTTTCATGAGCCTAGGTGAATAATAATTTCTTAAACAGAACACAATAAATATTAACCATAAAGACCCTTTAAGATGTGTTATGTACATGTACCAACGCTCCATGATGAATGTCATCATTATGTACTGCAAACATGGACTAATAAAAATAAAAATTAGAAAAAATAAAGTGAAAGCTGATCCTGAAAGTGGGCTTGTGAACACATTACAGCGTGTTCTCACCACTGGATCTGGCCCTGTGTACTTCTGGCTCACCCCCAAAGTCAATAAGGCCATGAGAGGTAAATGTTTTGAATCAGTTTGGGAGACGGAAGCAGCCACGATAGCACAATTAAAGACAACCCCAGAAGAAGATTCCCAAAACTTCTTCAAAAAGCAGCAAGAAGGATGAGATAAATGTGTTTGAAGGAAGGGGAAGCATTCTGAGGGGACTTAATGGCTATGTGTCTTTTACTGTAATAATTTTTTTTACAAAAAGTTTAAACATTCACCGTTATTTTCCCATCAGGCCTCCTACATTTGTTAGTCTTTCCTAGGACAATGGTGAGAGGTGGAGGTGGGGAAGTGGAGAAGAATATGTACCCAGACCCCCAGAATGTTTTTGGAACATCTTGGTATGAAAGCAGTTTATTTCCAGATACTGGAGAGAGTGAGTTTTCAACATTCACGAACAACTGTGGTCTAAAAAAGTAATGGTGCACTTGAAATCTTTTTCCATTCTTTCTCAGAACAGACTGTTGGAGACACTGGTTGTACTTGGATTTCTGTTTCTCAGTTTCATTGCATTCATTTCTGCCACTGGATAGTGTGTTCTATTTAGGAATCACATTTAAAGGAGTGTTTAAGCCACTTAGGTTTCCAGGGACTACTTCTTAGCTAACCGAAGAAGATAACCTCAAGTGACTAAGTGTTTTACAAAGCAGGTATCTACTGCAGATTACCCACATGTGTGAATTTCTGTACACTTAGGAGGATTATATTCCCTTTTCTTTCACCTCCTATTTCCTTAGTTCCACCCCTCAGTTAATTAAAAGCCAGCATAGTTACGGAGCAGTTGAGGAATCAAATCTACCCTTGGCATGTCCTCTGCATAATTCATCAGCATGCTTCTAAAACCCAAAGAAGTTTCGATCATAGAGTCTACTTTGGTGATAAATGGTTTTACACAACTCTTCTAGTAGGTTCTAGGTGTAGGTTGGCTCTCTGATCAACCTGAGCAGACTGATGAACCTACTAAGCACAGGAGACACAAAGGGGAATGGGTTGCTGGATCTGCAGAAAATGGAAGTTTCCTTACTCCAGAGACTAAGATATATGATCGGTAAGATATGACCCCTTCAGCACCATGGTCCGCAAACATTTGCCAGAAAGAATGTCCTATACCTCAGAAAAAGGGAAAGCTGTCATTTCTGTGAGGTTCTGGATTATGCTATCCTCAAAGCAACCCACACATGCCAGCCATTGTTATGCAGATCTGTCTCAGTCATAGCTAATAACGCAATACCACAGGCTACATTATAAAGAAAAGAGGTTTGTTTTGACTCACAGTTCTGGTCCAAGATCGAAGTTCCCCATCAGGTGATGTCTTTGCTGGCAGCATAGAGCTTTACCTGGTGACAGGCCGGGTGTGTGAGACCTGGACAAATTGGGTTTTGTAGCAGACCTACTACTGTGATACCCATTCCACCATTAATCACACAAATGAACTAGCCATTCATGAGGGCATATTAATATCTCATAATGGGAATTAAATTCAGCATGAATTTTGGAAGAGACAAATCCTTCCAAGGCATAGCACCATCTTTTGTGCTTATGGTTCCTACATTTGAGTTATTTTACCTGAAGATGCTAATCACTTACTTTTGTTGTTGTTGTTGAGACAGGGTCTTGGTGTGCTCACTAGGTCCTACCTCAGTCTCCCGAGGAGCTGGGAATGTAGGCGTGTACCACCCAGCTTCTAACTTACTTCTAAGTGCCTTATTTATCCACAACAGCCTGAACATTAAATATATAGTAGTGGGTCGACTGTGATTTATTCCAATGACAATCTTTTTAATTTGATGGTCAAGATATATGTATGGACTAAGGAAAATGATTTCAGAAACAACCTTGTGCTGATATTATCTGTGTATGAAGGAAGGCAGTTGCTTGTCTCTTGCAGCCAGAGGGAGGTTGAATCAAGAATGGATTTTTTATCTTTCCTTTGTCTTTATCATTTAATACACATTTTTGAGTACATGCTATGAACTAGATTTTGAGCAACATAAAGATAAATAAAACCTTATCTCTGTCCTCAAAGAATACTCAAGGTAGCTAGGAAAATAGTTAAATAAGCAGTTAAATGTCATATGATAAGGTTTATAAAAGAAATGTAAACCAAAGCTATTAAGTCTTCTTATGCATCCAGGAAAATATTACAGTTTTACTGAAGCAGAGATGTTTAAAATGAGTCCAGTAAGATGAATGGAGGGAAAGACAGAGATCTATTTAGGGAATTTAAAATATACATTAGGTCAACTCAAGCAATGAGAATGTTCAAATAAGAGCAGGAGGTAGGGAGTGAGAGATAAGAGAGAGATTGTGTGTGTGTGTGTGTCCAAGCAGCAGTAGTGAGAGAGCGAGGCAGATACTGAAGCTGGAAGAAGAAGCACAAGACCCTTAAATACCATATTTAAAATTTGGTCTTTATTAATTAAAGAGGTGTTAAAGATGGAAATCATATAATCAACTTGATATCAAAAGATCCCAGAGAAGTAATGTGGAGAATGACTCGAAAGACAGGAAGCTCTGAGCTCAGATAGTGGAGCTGGGTAGAAGGTGAGGCCAAGCTGCCTCCATGTGGAGATCAGCTGTAGTTAAGGAACATTCAGGAAGGAGGCTTAGCCTGACCTCCAGGTCATAGGCATGGCTGACTGGGTAGATGATAATAAGGACATTAAGCAGGCTAATAAATGAAGAAGGAGGAGTAGGAATAATGTGGGTAAAGAGAAGGGATACATAATTCAGAACAGTGAGGAAGATGAAATTTCTATTCCAACAGGCATTGTTGGTCTGCTTATCTAGGTTTAACTTCTCCTGATTCCTCTATTCCACTAGTGTAGGTTCCGTTTATTCTCTCCAGAAGTACATCTTTTCCTTTCTGTTTTTAGTGGCCTTGATTATAGATACACCCCAGTTCTAATTGTTTCTGATACTGAAATCTGGAAAGGAAGAAATGTTTATTTTCTCTGAAGATGGACAGTCCAGGATCCCTCGTAGAGTCCCTATGTTGATGTGAAACCTGAATGTTGCAGAACAAGCATCTACTTTCCAGAATCAACAACACACCCCCTACATACATGGCTTTAAAATTGAATCCATTTATCTGTTCATCTATTTCAAAAAATATTTATTGAATATCTACAAGATTCTACAGTTTTAGACACTTCAGAAATATAATAACAAAATTGTGGGGGAGACAATGAAAAATAAACAAATGAACAATAATATATTTTCAGACTGTAGCAAGGGGTTCAAGAAGGCATCAGGGTAATAGGAGATAGAAATGGGAAATTCTTAAATAGGTGTTAACTGATGCGAACTGGCCACCCATGCTATGATTTGGGAAAGGGGCAAAGACGTAAGTCCCCAAACTGATGCATCCAAGAAATGCTCAAAGGGAGCAGGGCTAATGAGAATGGCAAGCAAGAGAACATGAACAGGAGGAGAAGGACTAGAGCAGTGACCAGACTTGGTGGCCTTTGTAGGCCAGGATAAGGATCTTGGACTTTACAAAAGGAGTGAAGGGTAGGTCCTTGTGGATTAAAGAGGAGAGAAACATGCTTTGATACAGATTAATTAAAAGCTTAATTCTACATATTGATTAGAGAAAGAATCCAAGGTGACAAGGGCAAATTTAGGGAGACCAGATAGGACACATTTGGAAAGACAAGTAGCCCTTGATGACTATTCCTATTTAGAGAAATACAAAGTGTGGCAATGAATGGGGAGAAAGCCATGAGATACCTGATGTCATGGAAAGTCATGATATTTGAAGCGATGGCTAATAATTATACTAATGCAAACAAAAGCCCACATTTATCATACATGTTCCATGCACCCTTTCTGCTCCCTACCGGCACGGTGGGACTGCTGAGGAGCTTTCTGATGTTCTTCTCCCTGTTGGTGGCATAGCTTGAACCAGACCTTGGGCTCCTCGCTGCCAAAACCCACCTACTACAGGTCGCATCTCGCTGGATATTGAGTTCAAATGCTGCATTTCTACGTAACATTTAGGACATTTTTTAAATTGTCAAGTTCCATAACTGTGAAATCCCTTTCAGTGGTGTTTTTCTATTTTCTCAGAGAACAGAAGGCAGATTCTTTGCTATGATACTTGTTTGTTCTCTGTCGCTATTTTAATTTGCATTAAAATGTACATAAACTCAAGGACAATTTTGAACCCAGTGCATGATCTGCAGCAGAGGGAGGCAAGTGTAGCCTGTGGTGTCAGTGAGACATCTATGGATGCAACAAGCAAGGATGAGACCAATTAACCTGAAATGAGCAGGACTCCTGGGGCTTAGATTGCTGGGAATTGACTGTGTCTCAGCCACACATAAGAAAACAAGGCCATACCCCAGGAGAGCTTGAGTTGAGACCAGAAAGCTTCTGAGGTTTTTTTGTTCTCCTCCTATTTAGAACACCCATCTCTCCTCTGCTCTAGCATAAGACTGAGAGTAGAAACCACCTCAAAACCACGCAAACCATATATTTACTTTCAGAGTTGAGTAATGACGTTGGTCCATGTTTTGGCAATGGGTGGTTGCGTAGGAAGATGGCTCAACCAACAAACACCTAAGAGTACTGAAGCTGTACTCAAGCAACTAGTCCTGAGCCCCGCTCATTGCAAAGGCAACCCAAGAAATGTTGGAACTATGTGTTGTTCTTTTCATCTTTGGGGATTTCTAAGCTTGACTTTACCCAGATGTACTACTTTTCTTTCTTTTTTTCTTTCTTTCTTTCTTTCTTTCTTTCTTTCTTTCTTTCTTTCTTTCTTTCTTCCTTTCCTTTCCTTTCTCTCTCTCTTTCCCTCCTTTTCTTGCTTTCTTTCTTTCTTTCTTTTTTTCTCTCTCTCTCTCTTTCCCTCCCTTCCTTCCTCCCTTCCTTCCTTCCTTTTTTTTCCTTCCTTCCTTTGAAGTGGGGAGGGGCCAAAACTTACTATAAAATCTTGAGAAAATTGCTGAACTCAGAAGCTTTGTGTTCTTTTGGTTTTCATTGGGGATAATAATTGCACCCTCTCAGAGTTTGTTGAGAGGATTTGATGCAAAAAGTCTATGAAAGGTACATAGTGTAGCCTAGAACACAGCAAGAACTTAATCAATAATCTGCTATTAAGGAAAGTTTTTAAAAAATATCTTCATCAATTAGTTGTCATTCTTTTATCTTAAGTCAGCTTTTTTCCCACTAGGACAAATTACCTGGCATACACAACTTAAACAAGAAAAGGTTTATTTTGGATCACAGTTTCAGTTCATGGTCAGCTAGTTCCAAGGCAGAAACATCATAGTGGAAGAGCCTGGCAGAGGAAAATTGCTCACCACAAGGCAGCTGGTAAGCAGAGAGGGCAAGGAAGTGCCTAGGGACAAGAGAGAGGAAGGGCCCAGGGACAAGAACATCTTTTCCAGGCCCCCCATGACCTACTTCCTCCAACCAGGCTCTACCTCCTAACAGCACATCCTGCTATGAACTTGTCAGTGGATTAATCTATTGATGAGGTTCGTGTCCCTGTGATCTAACCACCATCCAAAAGCTTCATCTCTGAACACGTGAGCCTCACGGGGGACAGTTTTTGATCCAAAGCATGTCAAACATTGTAAGTCCTGAGTTAAATATGTAGGAAGACAGCATTGCTATCCAATGCAATGTAAGGGAATTACTCTGGTTTCATGTGGATTATCATATTCAAACAATTATTTTCTTATTCTCAAGACCCAGAGTTGATTGGAACCAGATCTTTATCTCTGTGTGAACTTCAGCAGTCCTGAACAAGATGAAAGTGCATTTCTCTCAGTGGTCTGCTGGTAAATGCTTAACAACTTGTTTCCCTGGAAAAAAAGCAGGCTGTTTTTGTAGTATTGGCTGATTTGCATGATGTAATACTCCTCTAAGGTGGATTTCAATTCAACTGAGGATGGAGTTGGAAGGAGATACACCAAGTCATCGATCTTGGGATGGCTCACGTGGGCTTCAACAGACCTCTCACTTCTCCCTCCATACCATCTCCCCAGGTGTATCTGTGATTCCCACTTCACCATCTGTGCATACACATGACTACTTGTTTGTATCTCTCTTTTTTTTGATAGTGAGGATCGAACTCAGGACCTGCAAGGCAGGCATGCTGCCACTGGGCTCAATCCCTGGCCCAGTCTCTCCTTATGTTTGCGTAGTGGCCAGCATCTGTCTTCTGTCTGAAGGGACACAGCCAACTTTTGTGACTTTTCATCTATTGGACACTTAAACTTCTAGAGCCAGAAGCTCCACACTGGGCCTGAATTCACAGGTGATGCAATATCGTGTTAGTTTTAACTTTGGAGAGAAGCAGCAGCTAGCCTCCAAGATGGCCCTGGGTGATCTCTGCCTCACACTATTGACATCATTTGTTGTCTTCTCCCATATTTTGCCAATCACACAGAGTATAGCAGGAGATATGGCATATCCTTTCCAAGGTTAAGTTACAAAAGTCACTGTGCCCTCTGTCTCAGTCATAGTCTCTCTTTTGGGTTATTCATTCTGGGCCAAGCCATCTGCCAAGTCATGAGCAGCCCTGTGGAGAGGACCATGTAGCAGGGGCTCAAGTTTCCTGCCAGCACCACATAAATGAGTTTGGAAGCAGATCCCAACTGTGATGAGCATCCAGATGAAAGCATCCTGGGCTAACAGGCTGACTGCAGCCTCTTGAGAAACCTCAGCCACCCAGCCCAGCTGTCCCTGAATTCTTGACCCTTAGAGACTCCTTGAGACAATAACCGTTTGTTTTTTGTCTGTTAAATGGTGGGACAACTTGCCACACAGAGATAGAGAACCAATGCAGGCAGTTTCTCATCTTCAGATAAATATTTTGTCCTTTATAATGAGATTTAACCTGAATGATTTCTATCAGTATCACTCGAATTAAAAATTTTATCCTTTTTAAATTTCAAGGAAATTCATCTTAAAAAGATTATTCAGCTCATTTTCCCGTTCTCCCCCACTACCTCTTCCTCTTTTGTTTTAATTTTACAATTTAATATATCATTTAGTATAAAGAACATGAAGCTTGGTCACAGAAGACCCAAGGGCTTTGGGGTGGGTAAGTGATTTCCAGTGATTTCTGGCTGCTGTGTGATGTTGAACAGGCCCTACATCTCTCAAAGTTTCAGTTTCCTCTTCTGTAAAATTGGAACAGTAAAACCAACCTTAAGAGGTGATACAAGGATCAAGTGTAATTAAATATGGGAAGCTCCTGGCAAATAACGTGCATTCCACTGATGGCAGTTATAGTCAAGTTGCCCTGAGGACAATGATAACAAGGGCAGTGGAACCTCTATCTCCAAGAAGATTCCTGGGAATCCATATGGCCCTGGGAGGATGTTTTAAGTAGCTGGAAGTTACAGAGGAAGCAGGGAACTCTCAGTCCTCCTGGAATCTCCCCATAAGAGTGAAGTCTCTGAACAGATGCACGATATATAGGGAGGACTACAGCTGTTTTGATGAACTCCACAGGCAGCATTTATTATCTTCCATTCTTAAATCTCTAGAACCTTCAGCTGGAAACTTTATATGTTTGGGTCACAAAGGTGAATGGACTCCAGATCTTGCGTCAAAGGATAAGATCATCATAATCCTTTGTACTAAGATCACAGGGTGAATGGAGATCTGTCTCTGGCATTGAGGGCTCAGAGAGCAATATACCTTACTCCAGCTGTGCTGTGAAGGGGGTTGGCTAGGGGTGGTTTCTTAGAGGATGCAGGTTTGAACTGAGTCTTGGGAGATGACTTTTTCTTCATCTCTTAGCCAGACGGACTCAGGTCATTTGAGTTAGTTGAATGTTTTTCTCCTTAAAATAATCATTAGGGAGTCTCTTATTTGCACAGATCTTGAGCTTCAGAAAGGAAGAAGGATTTGGTAGGATTTGATTATCTCTAGATGTAGATGCTCCTGGTTCCCATAAATGATATGTTTTTTGTTGTTGGTTTTGTATTGTTTTTGTTTCCTGGGTTGTGTGTGTGTAGTTGGCTGGTTTCTAAGAGGCTATACCTAATCAATACAAGTCAAGTTTCAACCCAAAAGGGAGCTAATTCTACCAGGTCTCCTTGTCCTTGTACTTACTGATTTTAAAGAAAAACTAATATTATTATTCTGATACAAAGATCTGCAGGGGCCACGAAATGAAGACAGGTCTCACTGGTGGTCCAAGAGCTCATGTGGAAGCCAGAGAAAAATCAGCCAGTGCAGGATGATCACCCTCACTTTAGCAACTCTATATCTGCTAAGCCAATATGTTTTTCCAGGACACACCTAGAGTTTGAAAACTTAATTCTAACTATATTCTGTAACAAATTCCTGCCATGTAGTCATTGCTATAAGATCCTTGCCTTCCAAAAGACTTCAAATGGAGTCTGTGTGTCTCTTCCTAGTTCCCATGACTATGGAGGACACGTCACCAGGAGTGGTATGAGAATCTTTAACTATGGTCCAAAGCAGCCCACTCCCTTGGGTAAATGGAAGAGATAAAGGCTGTGTTCCCCTGAGACAATTAGGACTTTGATCATTTTAAAGAAAATAATCACTACTTCAGGAAAACTGTATTGTCATGGAAAAGTTGAACAAGTGATCAAGTTTTGAGAAATATTCTAGTAACTACATTGTTTTTCAAGGATGAAGAGACTGAAGGTGGCTAAGGATACATCTAAAGGATTGGGAGTGGGAGATGCCCATTGATGCTTGTATAGTTTGGCACTGGAATGACATGAAGGCTTCTGTGTTGAGGGCTTAGTAACCAGTCCATGGCCCTATTGGGATATAATGTAAACTTAGGAAGTGGGCATAGTGAAGGGAAATAAAGCCCTGGAGGCATTCTGTATCAGTCAGCTTTCCTGTTGCTGGGTACAAATACCTGACACACATGATGTAGAAGAGGAGGAGTTTACTTGGCTCACAGTTTGAGAGGGTACAGTCTGTAACTGGCTAGCTCCAATACATGGTGGAAGGGCATGGTGGAGGTAATCTACTCAACCTGTGGCAGCCAAAAGCAAAGAGCAGAATGAGTCTTAGAGATAAACCCTCCAAAGGTATGCCCCCATGACCCTCAGCCTCTAACCAGCTCCTACCTCCTAACAGCATACTTAGCTATAAATTCATCAATGGATTAATCCATTGATGAGTATAGCACAGTCATGATCCAATCACCATCCAAAAGTCCCACCTCTGAACATATGAGAATTTTGGGGGACATTTTATAACTAAAGTGTAACACACGCCCCTGAAGGGTATTGTTGTAGTCAAAGTTTGCAAGGGAAATAGATTTACTAAAAGACACACAATTTATAAAGTATTTTATCATATTCACTCAAAAAGTCAAATGCAGAGGAGTGCAAGAGATCTGACAACACACTAGAGACCCAAATTATCTAGCCAAGGGCCTGGATCCCATAGCAATGTCCCACACAAGTCCAACTGCAGGCCTAGAGTCCAAGGCAATGTCTTCCATGAGTCCAGCCAGTGGCCTAGAGCCCACAGCTATGTCTTATACTTGTCCATATTGAGGATCTATACCTGGAAGGCCCAAAGGCCAGTGGTGGAAGCCAGAAAACCTGCACTGGTGGGGTGAAGGATTTGTGCTACTGGGCTGAGGGATCTGCTTTGGAGCCAGGAAGTGATGCTCATGGTGAAGATCAGAGCTCCCCTGATGAGAACAGCAGCCATTTCCAGCAATAGCGAGACTCCGAGCTCTTCTTCCAATGAGAAGAGCCAAGTTTGCATCAGGAAAATCAATGGCAACGTGCTTCTCCTAGAAAAATCAACAGGCCAAGATCTTCCCCTGCAGTTCTCTTTTTATGCCATTGGCAACAATCCTCAGGTGGGTCACGCTGATTCAGTTCAGCTGGCTGTTCCAAGTTGACCATTAGTTAGTCCACTACAAGTATTTTGGAATCCTAGCCTCTTTCTCTTTTTCTCTTTGTTTTCTGGCTGCCATGATTTTAGCGGTTTTGCTCTACCATGTCCTAACCACCATAGTGTTTGGCCTCACCACAGGCCCAAAGTGATGGGACCAAGCGACCATGGAATGAAACCTTTTAAACCATAAGGCAAAGTAAAATTTTTATTTTTTTAAGTTGTGTATCTCAGGTATTTTATAGTGATGGGAAGCTATCAAATGCTGATGATGAACAGTTGGAGAGGGACTCAAGTGATCTTGACCAGAAATGCCTGTGTATTTTGCAAGGACATTATTCAATTTCTCTGCTCCATGATCTCAGGATTAGGAACTGCCATAGGACTTGGCATTTGTGAATCAGGATGCTTGGGAAGACCACAAACACTCAACTAATTCTAGATCCAATCCTATCCACTCGGGAATTCTTTAGCAAAGCAAGAGGGACTAATGAGGGTGCGTAAGTGGTGCTATGGGTTGGGTGTGGTTTATCCCCTCGGGATCCATGCGTTGAAAGCCTGGGTCTCAGTGTGGCAGTGTGGAAGGTGATGAAATTTTTAAGAGGTGGGGCCTAGGGAAAGGACCTTAGGTCAAGTGGGCTGTGCTTTCAGAAGGGGTTAAGTGATTGTCTGTGGAGTCACAGTTCTCAAGAGAGGGTTGTCATAAAAGCTTGAGTCTGGCCCCATCCAGTTCTGTCTGGCTTCTCCTCCGTGATGTGATCACTTTTCCCACTTGTGCTTTTGCCATTGCCATCTAGTATGATGTGACACAGCTGAGAAGGCCCTTACCAAAATGAAGCCAAGGCAGGTGCCATGCCCTTGAATGTCCAGTAGTGGGATAAATAAATGGCTTTGTATTTATTATTTATTTAGAGACAGGGTCTGGCTATGTGGTTCAGGGTTGGCCTTGAACTCACCACACAGCCCAGGCTGTCCTTGACCTTGTGTCCATCCTCCTGCCTCAGCCTCCCGAGTGCTGGGATTACAGGCATGCACCACCATGCCCAGCTCAAGGGTTTCCATTATAAAGTTATCCTGTCTCAAGTATTTTGTTATAGTTATGAAAAACTGATTAATACAGAGCACTACTTACATACACATCAAACCTTATGCTACAAAGAGATTATAATTTGATTCAGGGTATTAAATTATACCCAAAATGATATTACAGGAAATGCTATTCCAATGACTTTAAAAGGGGATACTGTGCAAAAATGTGACTGCTAGTAAATTTGATAAATCATAGAGTTGAATTTTTTGCAGGATTTCTCAGGGTTTTTCATCTGCTGTCCTGAAATTTGTATCTCTAAGGGGGAGATTATGTGTATTTTCAAAGTCAGACTCTAATGTAACAAGTAGGTAGGTGATGCTTCTATTTACATTAGGTTATGACAGTAACCACCAGTGGTCCATTGCTTAAAACTGCCAACACACACATGGGTCTGTGTACTTACCTAAATGAATATACCTGAAAAAGGAACCAAAGACTAAGGCATAAGGACAGGGTTAGTGGTGGTGATGGGTATAGGCAGGCTTGTTTGCAAGGCAGAAATTTCAGAAAGCACCACTGTCTGAGGTGAAGGGTCTTTGTTTCTATTTCTGATTCACTGGGTAACCTTGAAAGGTCACTCAACGTACGTGGCCCTGCTTCCCCTTACACCAAGCAGACATTTAAAACCTTCGTTTATCTTAGGGCCAGGGATTTAGGTCAGTGGTTCTGCCACCTGTGTCATAAGTGCAAGGACCCGAGTTTGATCCCCGGTACCAAAATAAATAAATAAATAAATAAATAAATAAATAAATAAATAAATGTAAATAAAACCTGTATATATCTTAAATTTTTCTTACAAAACATCACAAGGATTGGACAAGTCTGAGCAATGAAAATATTTTCAGTTCTGTGGTTGAGTACATGGCTTAATGACAGGGTACGGTGCTGACCATCAGTACGACAGTGGGAGGAGGGTTATGGGAGGTACAGACAGAATCAGTCCCCCAGGACTGGGTCAGGATGAATCCTGCTCTCTGCACAAACATACAAGCAGCATGCTGTGACCCTGGGCCATAGTGGCTCACGACCCCCAAAGACAATCTTGAAGATTTGAAAAGAAAGAAAACAGAATGTTGAGTAGATGTCCTTTTTTGGATGCAGATAGAAACAAGACAAAGTGGACAGCTGAACTGAACAAACATATCCTCCTTTTCTATTGGCCTAGGGGTTTTCCTATTCATTGGGGGTTAAGTGGAACTACCCAAATGATTATGTTTAGGGCAAGCTACATGTTACCAAAAAGATGAAGACAAAGACTACATCCAAAAAATGAATTTTCCTGTTGTTAGGGGTGTCAAGCTTATGCACAGTGGGCACGTTAACAGTGTCAGCTGTCTAAATTTTATGCGGCCTCTCTCCCATTGCTGAGTCATCGGGCTGCCTTGAAATATGAAGGAGTAAGTCTGCGAGGCCTGGCCTGCAAACAGGAAGTCAGGTTTCAAGTAGAGCAAGAGCGCCACCTTGCTTTCAGTATGGACCCTGCAGATCATTGCTTGAATGTCGAGCAGTTCAGAGGATGAACGGGACAGAAATCAGGCCTGAGTTGCATCCATGACGTGCTGAATCACTTTAAATGAAGTGTAGTGTGTCATTTAAGGCTCTCTAGAGGAACAGAACCACTAGAATATGTATGCATACTATTAAGAGGTTTGTCTGAAGGAATTATCTCATGCAAATGTGGGTTCCTGCCAGCTTGAAATTTGTGGGATTGGCTGGCAGGCTGCAGACGCAAGCGTTGATGTTAGTCATGAGACAAAATTCCTTCTCTAGGAAACTTCACATTTTGTTCTTAGAGGCTTCATCTGATTGGATGAGACCTACTCACATTATTTAGAGTAATGTCTGTTACCTAAAGTCAACTGACTATAGATGTTAGCCACTCCTCCAAAATCCCTGTGCTGCAACACCCAGCTCAGCGTTTGCTAAAGTAACTGGACCCTAGATAAGTGGATACATAAACTTAACCATCACAGATAACAACAGTAGCCCAGGTAGAAAATCTATTTTTTTTTTTTTTTTTTTTTTGGTACCAGGAATCAAACTCAGGACCTTGCGCTTTCGAGGCAGGCGGCGGAACCACTGAGCTAAATCCCCAGCCCAGAAAATCTATTTTTTAACATTGAGAAATACGAATTATTCTTTGGCTGATTTGTTATTATAGGGACTTAACGACATTTCAGGTTGTATCAGGTTCATTTCTGTTCTAATTATACTAGTGGGCTCGATTCTGACATAGTGTTACCAGCTTACATTCTACACTATATGATGCCCCCAGTGCCCTAATGACAAAGGTATGTGGAATACATTTCATAACAAGTAGGATGATTTCTCAGGGGTGATGCTCGTGGGCCCACCCATGTGCACAATTCTTCAACTAGAACTCCATGTAGTATGGTGCAAGACTAAGTTTGAAAGGCTGGTCAGCACTTCTTAGGAGTGGCACCCATGATGTGTATCTGCTAGTACTTCTGGCAGAAGTTGAAAGTAGCATTTTCTGCTGTTGTAGGCATCCCACAGAGAGAAATTGTTACCCTGGAAAACTTTCCAGACATGGACATGTGAAAAATAAAATAAGAATCCACTGTCTTGATGAATATTTTTACCTTGTGATTTTTGAAGGAGGCATCTGTGGTCCTGAACACTGAGAATTTCTCCATTATAAATCCTCAGAAAGTACTAGAAAGAAAACAGGAGATAGCCAATACCCTAGAGGTTGGTTCTTGTTGGGAAGATAAAAGAAGAAATTGGATTTTACCAGAGTTCTCTGGAGAGAAACACTCCAGAGAGTCTGCTAAAGGGAGGAGGTAGAAGTGATGGCTTCTTATTCTAGCAGAGGGGACCCACTTACTGTTTGTAACTGTAGTTTGTACAACTTATCTTGCCAAGTATTTTGGTTTTTCTTAGACTTCAAATGTTCTTATCCAGTCTCAATGCTACTGAATGAGCTTGATGTGTTTGTCTAATGTAAATATAAAATATAAAATTTTTCCTTTGTAAAATGTGGCACATAATCTTACCCACTATAGTGGTTCACGCAGATAGCAGGATAGGATCATGACAGAGTTCTCAGCTGCCAAAGACTCAAAGCTAAAGAAGAAACCCAGCAGCTGAAGAAAAGTCTCTGTTAGGAAAAGCATATTATTTATCAATTGATGAGTGAAGCCTGATATCAATATTTGACCAGATTGTTCATCTAAATCTCCTGTTAAGAGAACTAAAATTTTCTCTATTTAACAAAAAAGTCAGAGAGGGCTCAGATAGCTGAATAATGGAGATTCTTTGTTAGAAAGAAAAACTGAAATGGTATAGAGACCATTTTATTGAGTAAACTGCATTCAGATACCAAAAGACTAAATCTATAATAGGGCTGTAATTGTTTAGGACTAAAGCTTCGAGGGATAGAAGACATACATATTCAGGTAGTTTAGGGAACTCCTATTGCAGGGGTCTTTCTCCTTTGTGATCATGAAGATGTTGTTGGGAGATATCACAAAACCTAAGGTGTTAAATATTTTTATCAATAATTAAAAATGACTTTCTATTGAAATGATAAATTTTGAATATCATAGTTTAAATTAAATATGCTATTAAATTAATCCCATCCATTTCTATTTTTTAAATGAGACTAAAAATATTAAAACTTTCAAAATGTGCTCATGTTCCCTTTTTAGGGCAGCAGTGTTAGCCAGCGTGTGAAGGTGAAGCCTAGAATTCCTAAAGGCATTTTGCTATCATGAGGGGTGTCTATCACTTTGACATGGAAGAGATACATAAAGAGGACCAACCTGATGAGATTATTGTGAAATGGAAGCCAAGACTTATCCTCAGGTACCTGAAATATTGCACACCTCAAAGTGTAGGAGCCATTAACACATTCCTTATGGGCCGAGTTGGATTTTCTATTATGAGCAGCAGGAAAACCTGAGCTGAAATTGGCTTACAGACTACATGGTAGCTCATCCTTTCTGACTTCTACTCAAGAGCTTTTATAATGGTGCCCTATCAATTTCCACAAGACCCGCCAAACCCAGCCTGACTTTTTATCTAGGCTGGCTTCTCAGTCTCTCTGCTTGCCTGGCCAACTCCTTTCAACTCCCTTAGCTGTCCCACCCATTCGATCAATGACATCTGCTACACAGTTAGTAATGTGCCTTTAAACACAACTTTGCGTGCTACTTGTATAATTCCTGCCTGTTGTACTGTGTTGGTTTTGCCTTCCCAGGGATAGTAGGCAGATCTGGGTTGGAGCATTGTCCCTCCACAACAAATCCCTTAAACTTTCTATGCCTCGGTTTTGTCACAGGGTTGTAGTGAGAATTGTAGCGATTGAATGACCCCATAGAAAAGTGGTTAGCTACTCGTTGAGTACATATTCCCTCTTCCTAATGTCTCTCAGCACCACGCTTCAAGAGAGTTGACTATACAAACAAAAGGGACAGATACAGAGAAAAATATATTTTCATGAAGGATGTGCCACAAGATTTAGTGAGTATCTGGATGATGTAGGTGACAACACTGAGTCTTGGGAACCATGTACCAAGACAGGAGCCAGTCTGCTAAAGCCAGATGACCTCAGATAGAAAATAATCAGGAAACCACTCTGAAAACCTCTCCTGTATTCATGAAACATGTATGAGAAACCTTTCCTTAGAAACTCTGGCCTGGGTAAATAAAATGTTTATTTGTAATGTAGGGTTCAGAATTATTCTCACTGCATATGATAATATACGTGAAGAACTTCTGAAATTTTTACCTCCAATTTTTTGCCTACAGCTTAAGTTTTCCCTGATAGCTAAGAGAGGCTACTCAGCATTTAATTTAGCACTAATTACTTTCCTACATATTTTCTAAGTGATCCATTGTTTCAGATATTTTTAGCTCCTGAAATTTCCCTTGACTTTTATTTGAAAAATATATAGCATTTTTCATATTTTACCTGAAACTTCCATTAGTTATGATTCCATGAAACTGGAAGTAACTCTCTTTCCCTCTGTAGTGACTCTACTTAGCTGACGGTCATCACAAATGAAGCCATGAAATAATATTAATTTTACCATCGGATTTTTGAAGAGCTAGACTGTAGCCGATATATCCACCCCCTTCCCCAGTAGCTTTGTGCTGTTACAAAATGGCCTGGTTGGACCTCGCCTCCCTGGAGACATTAAGGGGCCTTCAAGAACTTCAGATCCAAAATGTCCTCATGCTCCCCTGATTTTAGGAACAGTGTTGCATCAGCATTTTCCTCCGTAAAAAGAAGAAAATTTAAAAGTTATTCTTGGTATTCTCTAATTTTACTTGAGTGATAAATTTGTGCAGAAATTGTCCCAGCTGTTGTGGCTTAAACCTGGATGTCCTCCTAAAGCCTCATGTGATCATAGGTGATCTGATGTGATCGATGGGTTAAATTAAATATGCAGGTATTATTTATCAGTATATGGTCATAGGCTTTGAGGAGGCTATTGGGTCATGATACGCAATGATTTGGGAGATTAAGCCTGATTGGACTAGGTGGGTCACAGAGTGGGGGGCTGACCTGAAGGGTCTGTCTCCCTCTCTCCTCCCTTTATTCCTCTCTCTTTTCCTACCTGCCACACCATGAATTCTTTCTCCTCTGTGATGCACCTCTGGCTTGCTACCCTGTCATAAAACCAGCTGATTGTGGACTGAAATCTCTACCAACTGAGTCCAAATAAATCTCTCCTCCTTTAACTTATGAGTGTCATGTATTTTGTCCCAGCAACAAGAAAGTAACAAAGACACCAACCCACAAGATTGTCATTTGCTGTATTAACCTCAAAGTAAAAGAAAAGAACAAAGCCCCTTTAAAAAAATGTGCTGTGTTTGTGAGTGATCCCCTTAAGATTCATACATCCTGTAGAGGGCAATATTTCCCCTTGCTTGAAATGTTTAACCTTCCAAATGGACCCATAAAGCAAAATAGCCACATCCAAGGAGGGGAGAAATTATGAGAAATTTCTGGGTTCAGTATTGATGGTAAATATCTACTGGGAAGGAGACATCATTGATGATATCCTTGATTATTGGTAGAATTTGTTCCTTTAGCTTCCCGGACCAGGAGTTGAGGATTTCATATTAAGAAAGGTAGAGACAGAATGAAAGCAGGGGGAAAGGTGAGAAAAGATAGAAACCTGTAAGAAACAGCAGGATTTTAACAGTAAGTTTTGGAAATTCAGGTTTTCCCAAGGCCAAGCAATAACCGTGATCTCCATTCAGGCTAAGTGTATTCAGGT
The DNA here is from genome assembly GCF_053883595.1 of Heterocephalus glaber. Classification (NCBI taxonomy): domain Eukaryota; kingdom Metazoa; phylum Chordata; class Mammalia; order Rodentia; family Bathyergidae; genus Heterocephalus; species Heterocephalus glaber. The sequence goes on along the minus strand of NW_028258173.1, from coordinate 12,574,980 downwards.
GAGAGTTCTGCCGTAAAAGCCTGTTCTTCATGTTACAAGCCACTTAGGCTCATACGCTCAGGTTCATCTGCTTGCCACTGACCAAATCGATGGAGGACATATATTTAGGTAAAAAGGAAGAAAGATTTATTCAAAGCTAGCTCTGAGGAGATGGAGGGCTCATTTGTCTCAAATTACCATGTCACCATTACAGGTGGGCAAGGTCTTTCATAGTAAGAGGGGGAGCACAGAGAGACAATATAGATCTCCACGTTTGCTTTGTTAGCTCCAGCCATCTTTCGCCCATTCTTCATTTTTTTGTGGAAAACAAACCAGGCTCCTGGCCTCCTCCATTTACATAACATCCAGTGCATCTGGACATTCTTTCACTTCTTTGGGGCTGAGGAGAGGAGGGGATGTTGGTTATATATTCAACAGGAGGATGTTTGGATAAGTACCTCTAAAAGACAAAAACCTAACTTTTAAAGTCTCATCTTGTAGTGTTGCTGGTGACACTCACTTAGGGCCAACAAGGGCTTAGATTGTGAGACTTATTGGAAAGTAAATGTGGAGATCCCTTAGAGCCCAGTAACTGAGGAAGTAAATCCTTCTAGACAGTTTGGACAGACAAGCTTCTAGATGAATGGGATAGATCCTGTGCTGGCGGCATCCCCTCAATTTTCTGATACTTGGGTATTTTTAAAATCCTAAATGGAAAAGCAAACAATGCCTCCAAAACTCGAAAATGACTCAGGTTGAACTCCTCTAGGACTATTCTCTTCTCTTTCGTTATATATAGAAGAAGGAAATTGAGAGGAAGGATGTTATTATCACTAACTGAATGTGTGTTATGGTGTAGATGTAGAATGTCCCCACTCTCATGTGCTCAGAAATGGGGCTCCTCCTCAACAACTTGTCTCAACTTGGTCTCCAAACTTATCTCAAACCAAGATGCCTTATCTTTTTCTGTAATATGGCCAGGACACATCACAAGCTACTGTAGCTAATGCCTCTCTTTGGCCAGAACTCAGTTTGTTTGATTTTCAGATCCTCTCTGACCTCATCTCCTTTCTCTAGAGTTCAGACAAATGGGAAGAGCTCTGCTCTGATCAGGCCTTTTTTGCCCTGCACTATCATCCCTCCATTTATTCATTCAAACCTTCCCTTCTGGACCCCTTGCTCCCTCCCTCACCACCCATGACCCGGTCTTCCTCCCAACAGACCACCTCTGCTGAGTCCACTGAGTCCCCAGTCCAAAACCCCTCTACCCTTTGTGAGAGGCTGGCAACACTAATGGCCCTACTGACATCTGTATCTCATTCTCCCTCTCTGATCTCTCTCAACTAAAAGCTTGCCTTGGTTCCTTCTCATCAAACCCTTCACATTATATTAAGGAATTCATTTCACCCCTGGGGTGCTATTCTCATCATTCTCACCACTGCTCTCCTCTCTGATAAGGGACAAGTTTAGATGATGGCCGACCATACAGCTGATGAGGCCCAAACCCAAAATGATCACAAAGATCCTGGGGCAGTTGCTTTTCTTACATAGAACCCTAGATGGAACCATGATCCTGGTCATAGAGATTGGGGAAACCACCAAGACTTTATCAGATACATTCTCACCAGTCTAGACAGGACCTCCATTAAGTCCATCAAATTTGACAAACTCCAAAAGTACCTATCAAGACCCTCAAAAAAGCCTGACCCATTTTATGGCTGAATTTACAGAGACACTACAAGCCCACATTTACTTAGATCCCTCCTTGGCTGAGGGGCAATTTGTTCACATTTCCCAAGTAGTCCCTGACATCAGGGAAAAGTTTGAATATTTGAGGATGGTACTCCAGTCTCTATGGCCAACCTCATGACTACTGCCTTCAGGGTCTATGAAAACCAACAACTTGACAAAGGAGAGGTCTCCAGAAAAGCCTACAATAAATATTCCCTCCAGCTTCTCGCAACACACTCTAGCCAGGCCAATTATCCAAACAAAAGTCCAAATCCCCTGGACCTTGCTTTTGAGGCTACAAAATTGGGGACTGGGCCAAGCAATGCCCAAATCCATGGCTCCCCCCCACCAAACCTTGTCCCCTATGTGGCTTGGAGGCTCACAGGAAGATGAACTTTCCCCACTTGAAAACAGGAGTGAGGACATCCACTCCCATGTCCTGCCTTGCTGACCTAATGGGACTTGTTCTTCCAGCCAGAGTCTGACAGGGCCCATGGCTCTTGCACCTCCAGCCTATCACTACACAGGAGCCCAGGATAACTCTTCTGGTCAAGGATCAGGCTATCTCCTTTCTCTTCACATGGGGGCTACTTATTCCTCTTTGTCAACATTCTTGGGACCTACAGTTAAATCTTCAATATTTGTAGTGAGAGTTGACAGCCTGCCTTTTTCATTCCTACATGACAGCACCCTTAAATTGCTCATTCATTCCTGGTGATTCTCCAGTGCTCCATACCCATCTTGGGATGGGATGTCCTCAAACTCCAGGTAACAGTTATCTCCCAAAATCCTCTTTCACTAAAGGTGGCTGTTCTTCACTGCCTAGCCCATCAAAAAGGATGGAGCCTTAGAGCCCCAAAACAATACTTCTTCCCATGTTCCCAGACCTCAGCCCACAATACTCCCCTGCAAAAACAAAAAACAAAACAAACAAACACTAAACTGTCTATTAAAGTCCACTGTTCCTAACCAGACTTATTACCCTTGGCACTCCTCCATATACAGACAGCCTGAGCTTCTTTGAACTAGTGTACATTTGCCCCATTTTTTCTGGGCTCCATTCCCTCACTCATTCCCTAAAAGATTACTCCAAGTCACTTCAGATGCTTCAAGCTCACCTATAAGCACATATTGTCCTTCTTCTTCTCTAGCCTTTGGACTCATTATTCCCCTCTTTTTTCATCCCCAGCCCACTCAAACCCCTTAAAGGTCCTGCTCAAAACCATTAAAAAGTCCACTGTTCAATCAAAATGGGAGAGAAACTACATGGTCCTTTTACCACCCCTATTCCCTCTGTCCTACTTATTACCTTAAAACCCAAGAATATCAGGCTGTTCTGTGCCTCCTCCCTGCAGGTTTCTTCCAGAAAGCCACCTATTGCTCTCATGGTTCTCTCACAACCTAAATTTACTCACTTTGTCCTTTCCATTGTATCAGAATTAATATCCTTTCCCCCAACCTAAACTTTTCTCCCCAAAATAATCACTGACTTCTAGCTCCAGGACACCTTCATTGAGTTCACACCAATCCAAATCAGCTTCTTCACCTTCTGCCTCTACTTTCTATTAATCCAGCCAGTATGTTACTTATAACAAATAATGATTTTCTTGGGCTGTTAATTCTTCTCTTAGGAGAAATCAGAATAGCCACCACTGTTGGCACTGGGCCAGCCAGACTAGAAGTCTCCAATCATCATTTCTAAGCTCTCTCCAACTGGGTAGCTCAAAGTCTCAAACAAATAAAACTCTCCAACTTTCAAGACCAAATTAATTCCCTGATGACAGTGCCTCCAAAACTAAAAGGTCCTTGCTGGGTTCAGACCTAGCCCCCTACTCAATGGCTGTTCATGCTGACAACCTTAATTTTCAACCAAGAACAAATAAAATTCACTGCTCTGCTGCACATGAATAAAACTACCTCCTGTTGACCTCCCTGCCATCCACCTTGTCTGACTGAAAGTTCCCTTCCCCTCACCATTTCTCTACTCTCTCTAAGCAGGTATCAGAAAATTTCTCTATTAAACTCCTAACCTGCAAGGTCAACTGACTCACTGTCTGTATTTGTGCTCCAAAACCACAGAGTTCTAGACTTGCTCACTACAGAAAAAGGTAGGCTTGGTGCCTTACTGCAGGAGACCTGCTGTTTCTTCACCAACAAGTATGGACTCATATGAGATGGCATCAAAGGGCTACATGGTAAAACCACTGCCCTACAAAATCAGGCTTGTCTGAGACCCTGGCTAGTTGACCACTTTCTAGAACTCCTGGATCATACCCCTTCTTGGACTCATTATTTTAATACTCCTCCTAATCACATTTGTCCCTTGCCTTTCAGATCGTGTCTAGCTTTGTCTGGACACAGATCTCTCAGTTCACTTTTCAAGTAGCCAGTGTCCTGCTTTTCACCAGCCACCCTTTTTGGCTTTACAACATTGGCCCAGCTCAGCATGAAGGAGCTCCAGAAAGATGAAAAATTCACACTTCCATACTTGCCCTCTTACTTTGTTCTTCTTTATCTAATTATCTTTAAAACACGAGAACCGATAGTTTTGACCCCTGTTACCCTCCAGTCACCCGAGTTCCTGGTGTGCCTGTTCCTAGATGCCTGAGCCCCCAAACAATAATGCCACATCCTGTTGCCACCCAACCTACACTGCAGGATGTGCTGTAGCTACCTTGACTGCCCTGTTAGGTCACAGTGCACCTGGCACAACAAAACTTTAGCTGTTGCAATGCCATTAGTTGCCACATAGCCATTTCTATTCAGCTAGTCTCACTTCACTGATTCCCTGCTCCCAACCCCCAAGCCTGTCAATAAAAACCACACTCAATAAACTTGAGGCAAACCTTCTTTGGAGGTATTCCGGGGAAGTCTCACTCCAAATCCCCAAATTCAGGCTAGCTGTGTTCTTTTACTGGGTTGCCAGCTTTTACCTAACAAATGTGAAACTGTAACACTTTCATTTCAAAAAGAGCCCTTCAGTTCCCTGCCTGAAGGCTACCTAGCGAGTCGGTTCCCTAAGATTTATTTCACTGTGCTCAGCCTTTCAGGCACTCAGAGGTCTATGAAGCCATAACTAAGGGGGTTTGACTACTGCTCAAACAGGTGGCAGATCTTGGCATTATTCATGTGCTGCTGGTTTTATGGGCATGAAAAATGCAAGAGTTATTGAGTCAGGGAGCCACCCAGATTTCAGAAGAAGGCTGAGGAGGCCAGGCAGTGTGCTCCTGAGAGGTAAGTGTACAAAGCTGTGAGAGTGAAGCAAAAAGAGCAGTGGAGACTCCAGGAAGTTGGAGAAGCCAGGAAGATCAATTTGGGCACTGAGAAAAGTCACCCTGAGAGAGGCCATGAAGGGTGCAATCAATAACGCTATAGGGGCAAAGCCACCCAAGTCCCTTGGAGCTCACATTTCACAACTTGTCCCAGGTACTGGACATGGAAGTATAGGATTTAACGTTGCCTTGTGGGTTTTCAGTCTTGCCTTTGGCCCATTCCTTTCTATCCTCCTATTTCTCTTTTTTGGAATGGAAATTTTAACCCTGTGCCATTATATTTTGGAAGAGTTTTCTGATTTTACAGGGGCTCACAACTAAAAGTTGCCTTGAGTGTCAGGAGAGTTTAGACTTGGACTTTTCATCAGTGCTAGAACTGTTAAAACTTTTGTGATTCTTAGAGAAGGACTGAATGCATTTTGCATAAAAAGATGCACATGGATCTATGGCGGGCCAGGGGCAGAAAATTTTGGTTTCTATCTAGAATGATTCCCCAAACTCTCATGAACTCAGAGGCAGGTCTTTTGGAAGGCGATTTGATCATGGGGGTTATGGTCATCAGTGGATTCATCCACTAATGACAGCAGCTGAGTGTGCTGTTAGGAAATGGGGCCTGGTTGAGGTGAGTCATGGGAGACGTGATCTGGAAGGGTACATCTTCCTCCCAAGTTCTTTCTTTTGCTCTCTGCTTCTTGGCTGCTATGACATGGGCAGATCTTCCTCCACACCAGCCTTTCTATCATGGTCTTTATGCCTTGGAGATGGCGGACTACAGAATGAATCCTCTAAAAATTGTGAGCCAAAATAAATCTCGTCTTCATTAAGTTGTGGATATTGAGTATTGTGTCTCAGCAATCAGAAACTGACTAAAGCAAACATATTTACCTTTAGAATATTTGTAATTTATGCAAATCCCTAGAGACATGTAGACTGGCAGATAACTCTGGGGAAGCCTGAAAGTATCTGAGAAATATGCAAAAAGCCCCCCACAAGATTATTCAGTTACATATAGAAATTACTTTTTTCCTGAAGAGTCCAAAATCAATTATTTGAAGTTTTTATCTTGCCCATTTTATCTCCTCTTCAAAATTCTTACTGTGTCATGCTGTGTATAGTAGTAAACTGTGATCAGAAATCATCTGACCCTCTGTTCAGCATGGGCGAAAGTGACCATAGACACCTCCCTGGGTGCACACAGATTTCCTCTGAGTGGACAGGGATTGGAAAAATCCCAGTATGTAAATTAGGACTTGGTTTATGAGCTTAGAGTGCAGCTCCCCCCACTTACCTCTATTGAACTGAGCACTTCTAAGTCAGAACCATCTCCTTGTAGAAAGCACTTCAGTTTGGGCTTCCAGGTAGAAAAGAGGTGGTATCTCTTCTCCCAACAGCATGTGGCAAGTCTTTTCAGAGGTCATTTATGTCTTTTAGTACAATTGTAAGAGTTTAAGAAACCCAAAACATGAGAATAGGTTTTCAGGGTATGGGAGAGGGCAAGTGTTTAATCCTTTTTTGTTGTTGTTGTTTGAAGTAGCAAAATAAAGGGAAACCAAATTCTTGCAGAGAAATTCTCTGTGGGAAATGAAGGTCAAGTGGGAAAGAGGGAAATTTATGATTAACTACTCTTGAGACAAAGCAAATTGAATTTCTCCAGGGAGATTTGCCTAACCCTTAATGTGTTGCAATTTGAGAAGCCCACTTATGAATCTCTGGATTATTATTTTATCCCTACAACCCACATCCCTCCTCAACCAGAAAGCAGAATATTCTGTGACAGCAACCCAGAAATGAAAAGCAGGTATGTTTGGTATGGAAGATACGCAACAAGTTCTCTTTGGAGTTTGAAATTTTAGGAAGGGAGCAAAAAGGAGAATTGATAGAGTTTTTTTGTTACTGTTCATGAATATTAGGAACTCAGCACTGGAGAGGCCTTTGTAAGCCACTAGTCTATGCATTCTTATTTTCCAGATAAGAGAAGGGGATCCAATCCTTTTTGGAAGAATGATACATAGGGCGGGGATCCTATGAGGTTTAGTGGAGATGAGGTTCATGTTAGAATCCAGGTCTTTAAATTCCACTTTGTTGATTCACTTCCTAAATGATTTATGGAGAAGCTAATTTTGTTATTGTTGTTGTCATAACAACAAATCATGCTGTTATTTCCAGCAATTCGGATGGTTATTCTGGGCAAAGATTTAGTAGAATGGTACAGGTGGGTCCTCTGCAGCTCAAAGACCTACCCACTGATTCAGTCTCCTCTCTGCTTTGTGCCACAGGGCTGTCTTCAGTGTCACAGCAATTGGATGTGAGTCAACAGCTATTTGAGTCGCCATTTTTGGATCAGATGGAAGTAGGCATTACAAGAACCATCTATTTTAGATATAAAAAATGCCAGTGAATTTTATTCTGGTGATACCAGTCCCAGGAAAGAAGGAAGTAGGTATAATCATCCTTCACTCTTTTACTCTTAGGAGAGGCATTGTACAGAGAGGAGGGTTTCAGTGTTCCCAGGGCTCTAGAGCTGGAACGAAGATGGAGCTCCTGATGAGTCATGCTCTAGAGTTTGTGACCTGTAGGACTCAGAAATGTTGATTTACCTCCTTAAGGTTTTAGTCTTCCATTAAGTTAAAGTACTCAGTGGGCATGGCACTGCCTCCCTCCCGGGTAAACCTGCCTGTTTTCTTCTTTGTTTCACCTTGTAGAGCCCTGGAATGGATGATTTTAATTCAGTTCTTTTTTTTTTGGTACAGGGGATCAAACTTGGGTCCCTGTGCTTGCGCAGCAGGTGGTGAAACCACTGAGCTAAATCCCTGGCCCCCTAATTTAGTTCTTTTGACATCAGGAAGAAACTTGGTTATTTATGGGATCCCTTGGTTCATCAGTCCTTGCTTCTGCTTTCCTCTAGACATTGACTTAGGTTAAGATGTGGGTCTAGGCTCGGGAGGTCATTCAATCTTCTGTTTGGGGAGATTAAAGCAGAGGCACAAAAGAAATCCTAGTGGCTCATTTGTAAAAAAGTCCTATGTTTTATTCACTCATCTGGGGTCTGAGGGTCCTGGAGGCTGAAATAACTACCCTTTTAAAATAAATTTGCAGATTCGCTCACTCCTGTCTCAGAAAAAGAATCTTTAGGTTGCATCAGTAAAAGAGACATGTGAAAGATTTATTAGAGGCAGATACAGGATGCATTCAAGAGCGGAATACGGAAGCTCAGAAAAATGAGGCAGTTACATGCTAAAGCAGGGCACGTTCAAGTTCAAAGGCTGTCTTCAAGATGGGTGATCTAGGATATATATCCTCATTGTCTGCTAGTTTACAGTGCAAGCCATCTCCATGGGTTTGAAGTGGATATATGCTGTTTGTACTTAAGACATTGCTGTCTCACCTGCAGCTGCTTTCTGAGCTGGAGGAAAGGGCAGTTTGCAGGTGAAAAGGGTCCAGTGGATTTACAGATTATTGGAAATGGCCTTTAGGAATGTAACACTATTCTTTGTAAGGATGGAAGGAGGGGGTCTCATGTGAGGGTGGCCTTCAGAAGCAGGAAAACAAAGCCTGTCTTGAAGCTCCAGTTTTTCTTAGAAGTACAATTTTTAAATCTCGATTTCCTAGTCTCCTTTCTACCTTGTTTTATTTCTTCTATCTTACCTCAGTTTGAAGGTGCTCCTCCTCAATTTCATTGTTGGAAGGTTGGTCCCCATTACGGCAGTATTAAGAGCTGGGACTTTTGGAAGATGATTGGATCATGACAGCTCTGCCCTAATGAAAAGATTAATCTGTTTATTGATTAATGGTTTATGACGGGAATAGCTTGGTTATAAAATCAAGTTCTCTCTAGAACACTTTGTCTTTCCGTGGTGCTCTTGGCCACGTTATGTTGCACCATGAAGACCCTCACCAGATACTGAATAGATGCCAGAGCCATGATATTAGACTTCCTGTCTTCCACAACTGTGAGCTCAATTAATATAAATTATTTATAAAGTATTCAGCCTCGAGTATTTTGTTACGGCAACAGAAAACAAGCTAAGACAGAAGGGTTCTACCTAAGAGCACGTTTGGGCCCAAAGCTTTTGGCAATAAATGAAAGAGTTTCTGTGAAATGGCTCCTTTGCACATGTTCTTGGTCAGTCTTCCCTCAGCAAATGGATTAGGTATTTCAGATTTTGAATCTTGATTCTCCTTCTTGGTCTCTCTTTATCCAAGTCACAAAAGTAGTTTTACATGTGTTCAGACAATGAAAAAACAAATGACTTATACATTTGATGACCTTGGCAACTGAGAGCACTTTAGGAAGGTACCGGTTTGATTCTTCTTTCCAGAGACTGAGTCTACATCTGAGAAGAAAGAGTAACTGTTTTTTAACAGCAGCATGTGCTTCTAAGTAAGTAAGTAAGTAAGTAAGTAAGTGAAGTCCTTTCAAAACTGTCCCATGGTTTGATTTGAATGGGATTCAAGTTGCTGTCACCCAAGAGGAGACAGACACTTCCTGCCTTGCTTCCCTAATGTGTCTGGCTCCTTTCCTGTGTTCAAGACAAGCAAAGAATACCCATGTTGTTTCTCGAATTTGACCAGCAGATGGCATAATTGGAAAACCTATTTGTTCCAGAGTAAGAGAAACAAAGGAGTTTCTGTTTTCCACATTGCAGTCAAAGATCCAAAAGCATAACTGGAAGCAAACCAAACATTGTAAAAGACCATAATTCATATTCCAAAGATTCCTGCAGTCCTCGGGGGTATTTCTTGGGGAGGACTTGGGGAAAACAAGCAAAAGAAATCTCATATGTGCACTCTGGGAATTTTAGAGGCAATTTCTCATGTTCTTTTAGAGAAATGAACAAAAACAAAGATCTTTTATGATTTTATAAACAACAAGCTAAAGTAGGGGTTGGGAGAAGGATTTTTCATTTCCTTTCTAGAAAGAATCAACTTTTCGATTATAGTTTTATGAACTTTCTTGGTGCCCTGAAGGAATAGAAACTCCCTAACTTCTACAATCAGCCCATTTGGCACTTATTCTCATGGAATTTAAGGATTGGTAAAGATTTTTGAGAACATTTGGTTCAAACTTTTACCCAGCACAAATGCTGATCACATCATCTCCCTGACTGCTGTAGAAACACATCTGCCTGCAAACCCCACTAAGGCCAGCGCTCATTCACACACCTTTCATGCCTGCCTGAGCCCCACATGTGAGCTGGTGAGTCTAGCTGGGTTGCTACCATGACTGCTACTCCTAATAGAACTTCTTGGGTACTTTACACATTCACGTCTGTTGATTGAATATTCTTTCATTTTATATGTACTATGTTTGATGTGGCGAGCAATCAGCAAATTACGTGCCCTACCTTACTGAATTCTACAACCAGCACTTCAGACAGGTGTTGATATTATCCCCCGTATGCAGAGGAGGAAATTGATGCTCAGAAAGATGAGATAGCTTGCCCCCAGGAAGCCCTTCCCATGAGGAGCGCTGGTTGTAAGGGTGGAGGGACTTGCTGTGAACCAAGCTTATCTGATCCAGAGTTCATACCTTATGTTCTTATTGTGTCTCCTGAATGTGTGTGTGGATGGCCCAGTGAATGTTCAGTCCTCTTACTGCTACCTGAGCATCTTTATTTGAAGCTTGCCAGACATATTTGCTTCAAGGACACCACAATGTCTCTTGTGCTGTTCAGCTCCTCCACGCTCTTCCAAGCTCTGGTCTTTCTCCTACATGACATCCCTTCCGATATTTAAGTGTGATGATCGTGCCCTGCTGCTACTTCTCTATGTATTTTTAACTAGCCTAACCTAACTCATTTTTAAACTGCTGTCTAACAGATACAGCTTTCACCCAGCTGTTACGTGACCCTACATAAATCATTTAACTCCTTTGGGATTCCGTTTGCTTATTTGTAGTCCACACTGGCCCTTTTGCAACCTTCTGAGGCTTGGAATTACTCACTGGACATCTGCCTTCCCCATCAGACTCTGCAAGGGGCAGACCTATTCTGTTCACTCTTGACTCTTCAGAGCCTTGCCCCGTTCCCAGGATCATGCAGCTGCTTAATTGATAAAATAATGACTGTACGAAATGGGAATAATTATACCATTTCTGCCTCCTACACAGAATTATTATGAGAAACAAATAAGGGAATACTTGCAAAAGTACTCTGTCATGTTAAAAAAAAATAATCCTGTTACCATTACAAAGAGATGTTTATTAGTTGTGCAATTTTTCTTGTTCCTAATTCTGGCACCTTTTCCACTGTTCTGTCTCCTTATTTCCCTAACACGTGTGCACTCTGATGCTGTTGCTTTTACCATAGCATGCAATTAATTTGTTGGGTTTCTACCTGTATTTGTTAGACAAACAATCCATGTGTTTGTTTGTTTATTTGTTTGTTGTTGTGTTCTGGAAAAACTTATGGGTAGGATAGGCTGCAGGGCCTGTTACAAATACAGGGGGATGTGGACATGTTTTAATCTGCCCCTACTGATAGAAGAAACAAAAGAAAGCACAGTTTAAAGTGACCCAAGTACACCAGGAAACATGTTCTCCTGGCTGAAAGTAATTAATCCCAGGTTAGTGCATTTTAGGCTGAATGGAGCCTGAAAAGTAAAGGCCTTATGACAAATTGATACTGATACTGATGACAAATTGATGATGATGATGTGTATTTTTTTCTTTAAAAGATCAGAAATCGGGCTGGGGATTTAGCTCAGTGGTGCTGCTGCCTGCCTCGCAAGCGCAAGGTCCTGAGTTCAATCCCCAGCACCAAAAAGAAAAAAAAAAAAAAGACCAGAAATCTTTTAAAGTAGATTAAATTCTCTCCTACTTTCTAATAATTCCTACAAATATATCCTGTAAAATTTTATCTTATTAGATTCTCCACAAAAGACTTGTGTGTCATGTGTCCCTCTGGGAGACAGATAATATAAAGTAAAAATAAAAACTTTGTCTAACTCATTATTAAATTCTAATCCCTTTTTTTCTAGACATTCTTCTTCCTTCGCAGATATATGGTATTTGCAAGTGTCCAAAAAATATGGAAGAGGCTACAAAGTCTCTTTCTTCCTCTAATTTGAATTTGAGATGCAAATAATATATCCTACCTCAGAATGTTACATTAATTCATAGGAGTCTATATCAAGTCCTGACCCTGTGTCAGGGTTTTCTAGTGCTTCAATCATGAACAACACATTTCATGGAGTTCTTTCCTGGTCATAGACTCTACCCGCCAAGTTTGGCTGACATAATCAAGGCAGCTACCCTTCAGGGAAAGCCAGCTGAGCTGAGGGAAGTGTTCCTTCCATCCCAGATTTTCAGCTTCAGTCACTTTTGAGAGGGTGGGGCTGGTGATCCGACCACCCCAGCTCGAAGTCCTAGGGATTCTACTCCATCCAACACTTGTGCCATTTTTTAACTAATTCACTGAGCTCAGAGTCATAGCAATGGAAAAATTGAGCTCCAACTCCTGTTTGCCCAATCTTTACTGTAGAAATATCTATTGTCTGACACACCTTCTCCCTTGAGGGGTCCTGCCAGGCAGGATCTTGGCATCTTTTTATCCACCTTTGAGGAGGAAGAGATTGCTGAAACAGCATGATTCTGAAGATTAAATCTACTCAGGGGAAGCTCTCAGTATTTCTGGTTTTAATCCCTCTCTTTGTGTGGCTGTCTTAGGGCTGCAGACTCCCTCTGTTTGGGTACCAGAGCCTGGTGCAGCCCACTGGCTGAAAGAAAGCATTCTGCTTTATTGGGCATTTTCTCTTTGCTGGGCTCTGGTCTCCTGCTCCTAAGATACAGTCAGGGGCACTATTCTAGAATCACTGAAGAGTCAGCCACACTTATTGCTCCTCTTAAAAGAGAAGTGTTCACCAATGGCTTTAATCCTTAGTCCCTTAATATGGTCAGCCTGACCACTGTAACTCATGATGATCAATAATAATCACTGTCAAATAGCTGAGCCGATATATGTCTTATCCTTTACACTAGAGGACAGGGATGTATAGTTGTACCCATGGAGAAGGCTCAGAGTCTTATGATATGGTAAATAACAGGGGTTTAGTACATGGAGTAAGACTTCCAACCTCTGCTATCCAATACTTAGTAATCTTGGGTAAGTTACTATATGGTCCTTTATAATGAATAAAAATTAAACATACATATAAGGAATATATATATAATATATATAATAATATATATAATTATATATATATTAGGGAATTGTGAAGTTTATAGGTGCTCCTCAACTTAAAATGGGGTTATGTCTTGGTAAACTCATTGTAAGATAAAAATATCTTAAGTCAAAAATGCATTTAATACATCTAAGCTGTCCAACATCATAACTTAGCTTGGTCTATCTTAAGTGTATTGAGAACATTTATATTGGCTTACAAGCTAAGCAAGATCATCTAACGTAAAGCCTATCTTATAATAAGGTATGGACTATCTCATGTAATTTATTTAATTTTATATTGAAAATGAAAACTAGAATAGTTGTATGGGTAAGCTTTTGAACCATTATCAAGTTTGAAAATTGTAAGCCATATAATGGTAAGTTGTGGGCCATCTGTTCCAAATACATAGTGCCTAGCACAAAATAAGTTCTCAATAAAAATAATAAAAGAGAAGAGGCAGAGACTCCTGTCTTCTGGCACCTTGAGCTCGAGTGCCTGGGAGTTCCCTTGACTCCCAGGAAACAAGTTTATTGTCAAAAACATCAAGTGTCATCTTCCCATGAGATCAGGGCATCTCAGCAGTGGTGGTACTGATTTTTTGAGTGGATAATTCTTTGTTCTGGGTAGCTGTCCTGTTTAGAGTCCTGTTTATATATCTAGGAGTAGAACTGCTGGAACATATGATAAGCTAAGAGTTACATTTTGAATAACCACTGGACGGCTTTCTGCAGTGCTGAAATGTTCTGATGAGGAACATTCACCAGCACTTGCTGTTTTCTGATTTGTTTCATTTTGCTGTTGTCATTGTTATTTTCAATTGTAGCCAGTCTTGTGGGTTTGAAGTAGTACCTCATTTTGGTTTTGAGTTGCATTTCCTTAACACCTAATTATGCTGAGCATCTTTTCATGTACTTTTCTTGGACATTTGTTTGCTTTGTTCAGAGTGATGTCTACTTAGATCTTTTATTTAAGAATTGGGTTATTTATGTTGACTTGAAAACTCTTTTAGAAATATATTCTGGATATGTTTATTTGATTTACGAAGAGTTTCTGTCTGTTCGTTGTCTTTTCACTTTCTTGATAGTGACTTTTGATACCTGAAAGTTTTTAATTTAGATGAATTTCACCTCATCAGTTTTTCTTTGTTTTTTTGGTTAATATTAAATAGATAATTGCCTAGTGCAAGGTCCTAAGGATTTACATTTATGTTTCCTTTTAAGAATTTTCTAGGTTTAGCTTTTTTTAAAATTTTAAACATTAGATTTATTTGGAGAAAACAAACCAAAAACCCCACAACCCAAAGGACGGGATTTTACATCCCAGGATATCTCCCAGGTAGTTAAGTCTACAGATTACAAATCATTTTCATAGAAGATATTTTTTGTACAAATTTTACGTGGATTCAGGAGTGGGACATAAACCAAATCCATTTCTGTTTAGTGGGGGCAAGGAAGGGGAGGGGGGCAAAATAGCTTTTTTTTGATGCAACTATTTGGAAGGAGAGCAGACAGGTGGGAAAACTGTACATTTTCATTATCTACAACCAATGGTTTAAAAAGCAAACCCATTCAACTCAGGGTATGTCTAAAAGCCCACTTCCTAGCTATTAGCCAACCCCATCAATTAAGGGGAATTCTCTGGGTATACCTTTAGTCCACGGGATAAATGGCTCATTATGCCCACTGCTGCAGCTCTCATACAGCCACCCCGTGCAGACCAGAGAGGCTCTAACCTAGGATCAGTGGGAGAAGGACTTGTAAATAGAGAGACCAAGCTATACCTGTGGGCAGCACCAGTGCTGCCTACAGTGGGAACAGATCCCATCTACCAAGCTGACCCCTGACAAAAGTACATATAAAAGTAAGCTATTGTGTTGAAAGAGTAACCAGGACATTGTTAAATAGACCTTTCATCATTTTTTCTCTCAAGGGAAGCTAAAAATCATACTTCCTCTCCCAAGCAAAAAAACCACATTGGTCTAGGCCACATTATAAACCCAAGCAAACATTGGTGTGGGATTTCACTGGAAACTTGTAAAAAACAGAAACAAAAAACCCCATACCCCACAATCAAGGTCATAAGAAAAGCTTCCAAAGTGCCTGTCCCTAACCCATACTTATTCATCACCAAAGATCAACCTAGAGTTTTCTTATCAAAAGAAGGGGTCAGAGCAGCAGAAGCAGGCATGGATGGAGGGGAGGAATGAGAATCAAGACCTCGAAGAGCTGACTTGTTTGAGAAAAGCATTGATTCATCATGTCACAGCATCCAGTGGCTGACATATGAAATGCCTGAGAGGTCACGTCTGTGACTTATCTAGAGACTAGTCTTTGGGAGGTGAGAGTCGTATGAAGAACAGGAGAGATGGCTAAGACTGGCATTATTGTTATTATTTTTTGTTTTTTTGAGACAGGGTCTCACTGTGTAGCCCAAACTGGCCTCAAAATTTGCTATGTAGTCCAGGCTGGCCTCAAACTCATGGAGATCCTGCTGCCTCTGCCTCCCAAGTGCTGGGATTACAGGTGTGTGCCACCACACCCGGCCCTAAGAGTCTGAATTTGTTAAAGCTTCAAGGTTTTAAAAAAAGTGACTGTGTTTCAACTTTCAGAAAGGGTAAGAGAAAGGGCAAAACCAGGACACAAGACTGGGAATTCCTGTGGCCCCTAAGTGCTTCCTGCTACAGGGAATAACCATTCATGTGTTTACTGGAGGTCACATCACTTCCTCCTACCGGTGCAAAATAATCCATCACCTCCCCAAAGCTTCTTATTTTGGTCCCAACAAGTTCTATTCTTTAGTGGCCTGTAGACACACTCCCAACTACCCCCCTGGGTGGTAAAAAATAAAGGAATTTCCCCTAGGCTGGCCCCAACAATCAGAATTAAAATAAGAGGCAGGGCTGGCAGCCTCCTGGAGATAAACAATTTTAGAAACTAAATCTACCTTTCCAAGGATGGAAAATTTATTCAGATAATGCTTGAGAATTCATATATGCCACAATAGGATAAGAAAAGAAGGGTAGAAATCTCACTGTTCCTCATCCCTCCCCTACTGCCCAACCACTCCAGACATTGTATCACTGTCATTCCATTTCTGCTAAATGGAGGCCCCTAGGCACGAATCACACAGGCAACTGCATGGTATCCTAAGAACACACCACAACTTTCCCATTAAAAAGCTGTAGTTTCGTCTCTCTGGCTATACTGGCGATTCTCCGGTTACTTCAATACTTTAAAGCCTGCAGCAGCATGCAAAAGAATTTCATTTTTTTAAAAAAAGTTAAAAAGGTCTCCAGGAGATGGTGAGTTTTATTTTGCCTTGTCTGGATAGAGGTTTGATTTGCTCTCGAATGTTCCAGGGTGGAGAAAGACTAGGAGAAAGCACAGGATGTCAAGGTCTACTCAGCATAGTCTGCTCCTTCAGCTTTATCTTCACCATCCATGGAGAGAGCAGCATATTTGCTTGCAGAACTGAACCTGGAAGACGGATTTTCCTCAGGTTTCCTAGGCTCAGGTGCAGATCTACAGTCTTGATCCTTTTTGCCATCTTTCCTACCTGACTGCTTCCAGTGCTCTTTGTTCCCTCCATCTCCTGGACCATGGCTGGAGTTCCCAGTTTGGCCTTTTTGGACACTTATCCCAATCTATTTTATTTTCATCTTTCCTTGCCTGTTTTTCCTCAGAAGGCTGAGCTGGAGCTACTTTCTCCCCACTTGTAGGGGATTGCTGCTCTGTGTCTGAGCTCTGAGATGGAGCAGGAGGGTTAGAACTTTGCTTCACCCATGCATTCTCCTTTCGTGGAAGGTCTGGCATTACCTTTAGAGGCTGATCAGGTTTGGGAGGCTTAGAAGTTGGAGAGTGACAGTCTTCCTCTTTACTGAGTGTTTCATTTTCTAGACACTTCTCACTCTCTCTCCTTTGGGCATTTCTGCCAGATGGGGCTGAGGTCCCAGTCTGTGATGATTCACTTCCTGTCTTTGACCTTTCCTGTTCTGAGCTTCTTCACTTTGCCAGCTTGGGTGTCTCTCCAGAGGTGGTCGATCTAGTTTTGGCTCATCCAGCTCCTGCTCCTTCTGTAGCCATTCCTCTACTTCTCTTCCTCTAGAGCCATGTCAACAGGCTTCGCCCCTCCAAAGATAGAAGCCACTCGACTGGACTGGGAGGGGCTAGCGGAGGAATCATCTTCCTTAGGGGTACTCCGAGGCTTTCGGTTCAGTTTGGGTCTTTGGGGGGGGACCTCTGTCATGGCGCCTGTAATCCTCCAGGGAGTAATCATCTCTGGGTCGGTCATCCCATCTGTCATAACGGTCTTCATAGCAGTCTCCTCCTCCTCTGTAGTCATCATCTCTACAGTACCCACGACCAAAGGCTCGTCTGCCACTGCCTATTCTGGAATCATAGGCTCTATCACAGTCGCTGCTGCCTCGGTCATCATAGCGATCCCGGCCCCCATATAGATCCGTATCCCAGCGTGGGCCATCCTGATATCCATCCCGATATTGGTCTGAATCGTAACGATCTTGATACTTGTCTCCAAAGCTGTCATCACCTCTTCTAGGCTGGTAGTCATCAAAGCTGTCTGTGTCTGTTTTGTTAGAATCTCAATTTCTATCTCGCCCAAAAGAACGATCATCTCTGTCTTTATTCTATGCTTGATCAGCAACATCCACTCCAAGTCTCCTGTTACCTAGAGACTCTTCATTGAGACTGAGGGCACTGAGCAGGGAATCCAGGCCTGCAAACTCAGCATAACCAAAACCTTTCAACCTCTCTGGATTGCTAGGTTCACGTGGCAAATGCACTGCACTGATATTTAATCCTCTAAAGAATTCCTTAATAGAGTCTTCCGTTATATCATAGGGCAGGTTCCTTAGGAAAGCAGTGTAGGGTGGAGATTTGGGAAGACGGCTCTGGTCGATATTGGGTTTCCGAGCAGCGCATGGAGAAGTGGGAAGGAGGGATCGGTCAATCGGAGGTGCCCTTTACATGTGGTCGTCATTACTGAGCCAAGTGGTTGAAACATCTCCTTCCAGGTCATCTGTTTCAGCAGCCCAGCTGACTGGATTGGGGACATAGGTGGTTCCTCCACCAGTCCCTTCATCCTCAGCCAGAAGATCTGTAGGGAGATAGACTTCCCCTTCTTATTCTTCTTTTTTACTGAGGCCACCATGTTGGGAGAGGGAGAGAGAATGCAAAGGTATAGGTTTGGCTTTTAGGGTCCATTCTATTTCATGAAATGAAGACTGCCCATTTGTGGGATCAAAGGCCAGTTCTGAGTATGCAACCTTCCTAGACTATTTATTCTTTTGCAGCAACAGTGAGGGTCTTTTAACTCTTCCATATGGTGTGAGGTAAAGGTCAAATTTTATTGTTTTGCATACAGAATGTCCCCTTGACTTGTACTTTTGTGTTGGGAAATGCTTACCAAAGTCTTGGCAGTCATACAATTTTCCATGGTTCAGATGCCAACTGGTATGGCATGGATTCTCATTCTGACAAACTCAAAGGAACTATTCAATTATCATGATGGCTTTTCTGTATAGAATTCTGAGTCTTCAGATTATGTGTAAGTGACTGGGGTCATTGGCTAGGATGGTCACATCTTGCAGGCAGATGGAGAGTTTGGCAGTAATTACAGTTGGGTAATGAAATTTGGCTTGTGGGAATCTTGCAACTTTGAGTCCTGGGACTGAAGATGGAGGATGTGATGACAGGGTCACTTCATGGCCCCATTTCAGAGGACAACCACTTTTCCTCTGGGAAGGAAGTCTCTCTTCTTTTCTGAATGCCATGGGCACTTATATATAAGACATATCAGACCCCCAAATGTTAGAAAAACATCTATTTTCCACAAAAAAGCTACAGAGATTACAATGAGTGACATCAAGACTTTTTATTCTTACACAGCAATAGGTAAGTTCCTTTATATTTTTCCACTCTCATTGAAAAGCCAGGCTATTGAGAGCTTGGTGGGAGTGCTTCATTTTTAGAACTCTCTCTCCACTTTTAGATTTGATTAATATTAAGTATTCAAGGATCTAATTAGCATTGGTACTTGTTGCAAAACCCCTCTAAGGTTCTTTGAAAAAAAACTGTCACTGAAGAATAGTTCAAATATGAGGTCGCATTGACCCTGGGGTTCAACCCAAAAGGCCCTACACAGACAGATCTTTGAATTAGTTAAGGGGTTATTTGTTTCTCTGGGTTGCTGTGTTTCACATATAACAAATGTGGATTGTCCTGGCCCATGTCAAGAGTCTAGTGTGGAATGTGGTGCCACCCCTCAGGGTGATAGGATTAGGTTTTCATGAAGTGAAGACTGCCTATTTGTGAGCCCACTGCTAGTTCTAAGGATCTAATCTTCCTACAGAAGGGACTGCTTGTTCCCTTGGCACGAAGAACACCCATGCTGTGTTTGTGTGGCACCATAGGCCAGCTAGCAGCTCTGAAGGGACTTCAGCTTTCCATGGTCACACAGAGTCCAAGGCTCTGACTGCCTGTGCTTTTGACCATTCTGTGACTAAATCAGCTTTAAATACTGCATAGAAAGGAATTTTTTTTTCTAACATAAACCAAAGGAAACCTCTGTCACTCTAAGCACTTGACCCTCTGGCTGTGAAACTTTTTTCTACTCCATTTACCCTGCTCACTTATTTGTTTATTGCAAATAGTTTAAGGATAATAAACATTTGAGTGGAATTTATTCTGAACGGAGTTTTGAATTCCCACTAGGAAATAAAGAATTATAGCTTCAATCAAATGGTGCTGTGGAATAAATATTCATTTTCTTTACTCAAGGCAGTGTAAGACGGTATGTCCTGGCATGAATGGAGGGGCTGGCTCAGGCCATCTAATGCTTACAGTGGTAGGGACAATAGTTTTACTTCCTTCAGCTGAGTACCACATAATAAGAAATCAGGTTAAGATGCATATATATTTTGTACCCCTACAGGAGGGTCTAAAAAACATGCTGTGAACATGTAGCACATTATTTTGGAAATGAAATTCTTATATTCTATCTAAAGTAGCCATAAACTATTACTGTTGCTGAAGTAGAGGGAATCTTCATTGTACTTACCAGCGTCTTTCCCCTAGAAATAATTGCAGTACCTAAAGCTCCTTTCTAGCCTGTCTGAGAAATAAACCTGCAGATCTATTCTTTGCTGCTCATATTCAATCTTTGTATTTGCTATTTTTCTCTCATTGCTGAGAGAAAGTACCCAGGGTTAACCTAAAGATAAAGGGGGGAAAGGTATATTTGGCTTACAGTTCATAACGGTTTCAGTCCACAATCAGCTGGCTCCAAGTCAGACTGATACGTGGTGGAAGGGTGTCATAGAGGAGAAAGCATTCATGGCACCCACATGGTAGCAGAAGCAGAAAGAGACTTTAACGGCATCTCTCTGCCCGTTTTATCTTCTTCAGAGTACCTAGGATGGGTAGCACTCAGGCCCTTAATCCTAGTGCCCTCGGTCCTAACCCCACCATGAATCAATCACACACTCTAGATTTAGCCACCACATGAGGCTTTGGGGGCGCATCTCGACCCAAACCATAACATTCTGCCCCTGGACACCCAAGACTCATGCAAATTCCTTTATACAAAATTGTTTAGTCCGTCTCTAAGAGGTGCCAACGTCCTGACACTTTCAACATTGCTGAAAAGTCCGAGTCCCAAGTCTCCTCTGAGATAGAAGGCAAACGTAGCTGTGAGCCCCTGTGCAAATGAAAAGAAAGTTAAACGCTTCCAACATTCAATGGCACAAGATAAACAATTTCCATCCCAAAAGGTACAAACACAAGGATACAAAGGAATGGGACCAATGCAAGTCCAAAACCCAGCAGGGCAAACATTAAATCCCACAATTCCACTTCCAGCATCCCTGGCAATCTGTGGCAAGTTATTAACTTCAGAGGCCTTGGGGGGCTCTGCCCCTACCACACATCTGGTGGTTGTAGCTCCCATGGTTTCTCTCTTGGGCTGGCTCTGCTCCCTCCTTGCAGTTTTTCTCAAACAATCCATGCTCCTGACTTCTCCAAACTTCTGGGGTCTCCACAGCACCGTTGGCTTCACACTCACAGCTTCACACACCGCCCCCTCAGGGACACTGCCTGGCCTCCCAGGCCTCTTCTGGAACCTGGGTGGGAGCCTCCTGACCCCACAGCTCTTGCATTCTGCATGCACCTAAAACCAGTGGCACGTGGATGATGCCACGGTCTGCTGACAGCTGGAGCAGTAGTAGCCAGTCCTCCCTCTCTCTTGGCTCTCGGGGTCAACTGCCTAGATTGCTGAGCTCTCTGAATCCAATTTTGAGGAACAAATTCTCTAGGCTACCACCATTCCAGAACATGGTGCTCTGGGGCTCTCTTCTCAAAGAAAAGTCCCTCACTTTTGTAATTTTGAGGCTGCAAAGGGGGGGGGGGGTTCTGCTGCTTCTTGTGATGTCCTCAGGCCATCTTTTCTATTCTCCTGTTCCTTCTCAGCAATCAAGATCTCCCCTGCTCTAGCATTGCAGTCCACAGCTTTACTGGAGCTTCCTTTCTGGCCAAACTAAAAAGGCTGTAAATCATTCTGCTGGGCTTTTTGCTCTTGATTCTCAAAATAGGTCAGGCTAAAAGCCCCCAAGAGCAGCCATGCCACAGCCTCATCATTAGACTGCCTTGAAATTTCTTCTGTGAGATTAGTCTGCCACCCCTAATCTCAGTCTCAGGCTAAGTCTCTGGACATGAGCAAAATGCCTGGAAACCTTCTGCCAAAGTATAACATACATTGTCTGGAGTCCAGCAGCCAAAGCAGTCCTTCTTCCCAGAAGAAACCTCCTGAGCCTGGTCTTTACTGGCTTTCTGGTCTTCTGAATTCTGACCAGAATCTCCCATACAGAACAGCCTAAGGTATTTCAGCTCTACTTCTTCAGCTGGCATTTCTGAACCTTTCCTAACTCTTCTCCTTACCACAAGAGTTCCAAACACTCTTGAGTCACATGGCCAGGTAATGTCACGGCAATGACCCCACTTCTGGTGTGAAATTTCTGTGTTAGTTATTTTTCTCTCGTTACTGAGATAAAATACCCAGCACCCAAAGTTGAAGGGGGAAACAGTATATTTGGCTTGCAGTTCATAGAGGTTTCAGTTCATAATCAGCTGGCTCCAAGGCAGAGTGGAACATGGTGGATGGAGATTGCAGAGGAGAAACAGTTCATGGCACCCACACGATAGCAGAAGCAGCAAGAGACCTTAACAGGATCTTGCTGTTCCTTTTATCTTACTCTGATTACCTAGGACAGGTAGCACTCACACCATTAATCCTAGTGCCCTCGGGCCTAGCCCCACTATAAATCAATCTCACACCCTAGATTCAGTCATCCACCGTATGAAGCTCTGGGACCGTATGATCCAAACCATAACAATCTTTATCCTAACTACCATTAGTTTTTGACACATGAAATGGAGGTAGTCATATCTTTATATAGTTTTTTTTATTCTTTAAATTTTTGAGACAGTAGGCAAGAAGTACTGTCTAGAACTGTGTGGCAGTACAGTAAGTCCCCAACTTATAAATGATTCTGTTCCAGGAGAATGTTCATAAGTCGAATTTGTTCATAAGTACAACAAAGTGAGTCTTGTACACCTTTGACATAAATATACAATGTATAGCATAAAAAAACCCAAACTCAATACACAAAAATACTATAAATAAACTATTTTTCTTTTATAGTTACCTTAAAATGGTGGTACGGTACAGTACAACTGGCTTCTAGGAGATTGCGTGGAGTGAACTGACAAGAAGATAGTTATTAAGAGGAGGGATGGCAGGGCAGAGTCATCTATGATGAGGAAAGGAGAGCTACTCTCTAGCACTGGATCATTTTTCCAAGAGGGTAGACAACATCAGATGTGAGTGAGATTCCATCTTTCCCTCCATATCCTATTGCTGATGATCCTTCAGCTCCACCCTCTCCCACCTACCCTCCCTCCTCTAGTTAGTAACTATAGTACTGTACAGTGAGCACTCGGCAACACAACTACGATAATGTCTGGCAGACAGGTGAGCTACTTCCTCGATTTGTTTGCATCTACGAATGTTCGTAGAGAAAGGTCTGTTCATATCTGCTCAAGTTTGCAACTTGAATGTCCCTAAGCTGGGGACTTACTGTAAAAATGTTATGGCGGAAGCTTTGGGTACCCATGAATCGCTGTAAATTGTTCTTTGGGTTTGGGAGATGATGATGACAGTAATGCTTTTGGTAGCATTTGCTGAGTGCTGACCAGGAGCCAAGTATATGCTAATGATAGGCTTGATATTTTAAAATCTAATTTAATCTTTGGAAACCAGTGATAGGGACTGGAGCTTTTATTATTCATATAGTACACATGAGGAAAGTGAAGCTGGAGAGTTTTGGGAAACTGTTTCAATGATTGGACCACACACTAATATCAGGGGCTGTCCTCTTAATTAAATTCTTCTATGTTTACTGGACTCTCCAGTTTATAAAAAGTTCTTAGCCTTTTATCTTACTACACATTTTTCAGAGGATGATGTTTGGCATTTTGAAAAGAAATATTCATGACCAAAAACCACATAAGTATTTATCATCCAAACATTTACAGAAAGGAATCATTTCAGTAAGCCATCAATGCATTCTAGATGATGTTAGGTCATGTGTGATCATGGATCATGCTAGAATCCCAGGCCAACTCCTCCTGGATCACACTGACAAATACATAGGTCCATGCCACATGGCAGGAAGGTGGTCTTGTTTAGATGACAGGAAGTCAAAGCTGGACTGAAGCCAGGCAATGTACAGGCAACATCAGCTCTTTGACAATGTTTTGTGAGAATTAATGTAATCCAATAGCATTTGCGTGTGAGGGAAGAAGTAACGAGAACAGGCTAGGTCAAACTTTGGCTCCATGTTTAGAAATATGTCTGGGTCTTTAGAGGGGACGCTCGTGCCAGTCTCATGGTGCTCATCCGTTTGAGGCTGTGCATGTGAGCTAGCGGGAAAGATGCCACCGTAGGCCAGCAGAGGGAGACTGAACTTAAGTCCTACAGATCTCCAGTGTAACTATCACATGGCAGTATTTGCTACTCCATAGTCTTTTGGTGTTTATAGCTAAACCAAACCAGGGCAAAGTAGCTTTAATACACAGGTGCAGCTGTGTTGTTGCTCTTTTTCTCTTCCCTCCCTCGCTCCATTCCTTCTTTTCTTTTCTCCCTTTACATATTAATTTTTCTTTATATATTTATTTTTCAAAATCACAGAAAGATCCCAAACTTCGGGACCACATAGACTTCTGTTCACATCAGGCTCAGATATTTATGAGCAACTTACTTTGTTTCTTTGAGTATGTTTTCTTATTTTCAAAACATGGAAACTCTCAACCATGTCATCAAGCCACCAAAGAACAGAAGAATAGGACAGTTTCTGGTACATACACAGTTGCTTAATTTATAATTCTTATTTCAGCTTTTCTTAAAGAAAGGACTTTATTGATAAGAAATCTAAAGTTGATAGTAAACCATTTCTTTCAAATGAGTATGATTTTGGTAAATATTTACTGAGTGTCCACTGAGTGTCAATGCTAGAAAAACAGAAATTGAAAGGAACATAGTCATGGAGCAACTTGGATTGATACACGGTGTACAAAGTGAAGTGTGAACCCAAGAATGGCACCGAATTTTACTTGATAGATCAGGGGTGCCCCCCTTGGTGTGAATTATGCAGAATGAGCTGGGAGTAGCAGGAGAATGGGAAGATGATGAAGATAAGAGAGAAGAGCCATCAGATGCCTCATGTGTGCAGGGAACTGTGGGGGCTGGAGAAGAACATTATTGCCATGACTGGTGAGGAGGATAAGACAGAAGTAAGAGAAACAAGACATGTTACAATAGCTCCTTCATGGCTTGGTGCTCCTCTACACGACCTTGGGCATGACATCGCTAATATGAACACAGTATGTGAACACTATGAGGACCTTGGCTGGGACTGCTTCATCTGGCTAGAACTGGTGTGGGGTGAGATACGGTCAAAGCTACATTCAGTGTTCATGTGCCTACATCACCAGGAAAATGCTACATCCACAGCAAAACACTGACTGTGCTGATAAATGAGGAGGCAGCGCTCAGTGATGGACCCTTAGCCACACAGGAGGACATGGAGGATGAAGATAGCTTTCTTCAGAGAGAAATGAGCAGAATATGTATGAAGTTGAATGTGGGGTTTGAGACACACAGGTTTGCAGGAAATGGGAACTGGCACCTGGCAAGAAGGCCAAAGAGTGCCCATAGCCTTTGCGGTGGGCACAATGTTGCTCAGTACGTCAAGTTTCCTTACCCCAACTTGCATGTCTAGCTTTCAATGTAACATTGCAACACGGGGATCAGCTCTTCTTGATGCTAAAGTGTCAACTATGGAGGCCTGGGACTTACCACAAGCAAATGGGCTAAAAGTAGACTCATTAGAACCTAAACTCCCAGAAGTAGGAGAGCTGGGCCATATGATAGATTTTAGTTTTCTGAGAAACCTCATACTAATTTACATTCCTACCAGGTGTATGAGAACGTACTTTTCTCAACAGACTCACCAATATTGGTTATTTTTGGCATCTCTGATAGTAGCCATTCTAACTGGGGTGAGATTATATCTCTTTGTAGTTTTGATCTGCATTCTTTTGATGGCTAATGATGTTGAACATTTTTTTCATAAATTTTTTGGTAATTTGAATTTAATTCACAAGAATCTATTATCTATACCTATTTCTATATCTATGAATAACAGAAGGAGCTTTAAGTCCCCAAAGTATGAGCAGATAGGAATGTTAATTACCTTGATTTGATTACTGTATATTGTACACATGTTCAATCATCATTATACTATAGCCAATAAAAAAGAACAATTGAAATAAAAATTCTTGATTTTAAAAAAGGGAAAAAATATCCTACATTCCTGCCTGTGGGAGTCCAAAGATGAAGCAAAACCAGTTCTACCACCCCATCCACCACCCTTGAGGAGAGGGGGAAGAGTCCTGTTAGTGGCACTGTAGGGAATGCAGGATTTGTGCAGAGAGTTTTTCCCTTTTCCTTTCTCTGACCAACACCAAAAATGGAAGAGGGCCTTGAGAGAATCTTTAGTAATGTGGGTCAGGGTTAGATATGCCTGCAAGAAGGTAGTACTTGAATTCCATTATCTAACTGGATGTCTGCTTAGGCAGCACATGCTTATCTGTTCCTAGGAGAGAAGAGAGCTGGGAAGATCTGGCACGTTGAGGAGAGCATGAGGGAGGAATACTACACTCCCATTCATTTTGTGTCAAGGATAGAGGGTGTTTCTATGAGTCATGTGGCCTGCAATCAAGGAAGGCAACTGAGCTTGCACCGTCTTGAGTCCTCAAAGGACTGTCAGGAGGACAAGGAGTACCTGGCAGCAAGAAGCTGTGGGATGGGCCTCAGAAACTGGGTTGGAACTGGGCAATAGGAAAGGTCTCACCTGAAACCCACACAGGGTTCCAAGTGAGTCAGCTTTTGGAAACCTGCCTCTCAGCATTAAGCACCAGTCAATGTTGGTAAGAGACATACCTACTGTCAACTGAATGAAGGTTAGAGCAGCAGAGATGTCCTCATTTATCTTAGTCCTGCCCTCTCCAAGGAGTTAGACTTGGAGGAGTAGAGAGAGGAAGCATCTACTAGTCCATCGCCACTTTGAGCAGCTAAAACCCTAGTTCAATCCTGCATTTGTGATGGGGAGAAATATAACTCCCAACCTGCTAGGTGTCAGATGTGTTGAGTTCAATGTGTCCCTTGAAATTGAAGAATAAATTTCAAAGGACAATGGAGTTTAAGAGTAGGAAGGTTTATTGAGAGACAGCTCCTGAGAGACTGGAGGGGTCCAGAGTGGGTGGCCACTGAGGCTCTTTGTTAGGGGTAATTTATACAGCAAAGTCACAGTGTGGGTACAATGTGGGTCCAACTGTAATCAATCTATAGGATGACAAGTATAGCTGCTTAGCTAATACTGATCCAATAGGGAAGTGGGTTACATAGCAAGGGTACATGGAAAGAACAAAAGCATTTTCAGGAAGGGATGGGTCCGATGCTTCCTCTGGTCACCCCCTGGGTGGCTGATGCCTATCTGGACTTCCCAGATCAGATGGTGCGAATTAGAGTGTCATTCCAAGTTACTGCTTATGCCTTAGGGAGGTATGTAGGCCTGGCTATTGCATCTT
This sequence comes from Heterocephalus glaber, assembly GCF_053883595.1. NCBI lineage: Eukaryota > Metazoa > Chordata > Mammalia > Rodentia > Bathyergidae > Heterocephalus > Heterocephalus glaber. The sequence continues at coordinate 12,547,613 of NW_028258173.1, read as the reverse complement.
TATCTCAAGGCCTGGCCTTCTTCCAATGAGCCTCTAGCCACATTTCTGATGTCTTTATTTTTCCATGACTTTCTCGAGAGCCCCATCACTCTCTGACTGTATATTAATTTCTATCTAACCTAGTGGCTTGTAATATTTGGAGTTGGAGATTTGAATGCTTGCAAGAAGAAAGGATAAATGTCCAGAGGGTTTTTTATTCGTGCACAGGTAATGGTGACAAGAGATGAGAGACTGAAAATGGAGTTGCTGAGTCACACCCAGAGTACCATTTATATTATACAGATGGGGGTACTGCAGGGTTGGGAGAGGGAGAAATCATGTATAATTAAATTTTTAAACAGTCATTTTTCTTTGAACCTCTTTGTCCTTGAACAACTCTGGATTATCCAATCTGACAGATCAACAGCTCAAAATAGGCAGAGGCATCGGCCTCTGTGACATTAGGATGTGTGCCACTGGATGCTAAACTGCAAAATGGGTAAGAGAAAAGAGGAAATGATTGTGGCTATTTTTGTCTAAAGTCTAAAAATGTGTTAACAGCTACAGGAAGTCAGCAACTAATATCAAACATCGCATCCATGTAAAATGTCAAAGATAAAAGAAATGTCTAAAATACTAAATTCAAAGTTCAACACAGAGACCCTAGTGATGACATAAAAAAGATACTAGACCCCTTTGTAGCTGCTGAGAAGTTTCTTAAGCTAGTCCTTATACCGTAAGTAAGGCATTTCATTTGTTATTCTTATTTTGAGAATCAAATGAGACACTGAATAACACTAAATGTTCTACAAATCCAGCAGCTTTCGACTTTTTTCTCTTTACTCTCTCATTTCAAAACAAATATGTTAATATCATCCCCAAACAAATACTTGAATATCCTTCCAAGTAAGTAATGAGTAATGTGTGGGAGTGGGGGAAAGAGAAAGATTAGGAAAAAAGGGATCAGCAATGACATGCAATGAGAAGCAAAGGAACTACTGGAACAAATAATGAAGCCTAGCTATGAGAGGAGTTTTGTAATTTACAGACATTGTTCATGTTTCTCTCCTGTAGAGTTAGAAGGAGAAAGGATGAAGAAGTGGGTCAGGAAAACATAAAACAGAGAAAGAGACTCAAAACATCCAGCGACGGATCTCTCTGGAATTTGAATAAAAGGCAAATAGAATAACTAGAATATAAACAGAAATAAGAACCAAGAACCAAGCAAAAATTATTCTCTCATGCTCTGTTGGTAAAAATAATGAACATCTAATTCTGTATTGTTACTTCCATAATCATTGTAAACAGAAGGCTTTTGTTTAGAAACAAAAGGTTTTTGAGGATTGGATATTTCCCTCTGGTTTTATGGTTCACTGACCACTGGTCAAGTGCATCCACATGACAAATCTTGAAGACAGACCTAGATTCTCCACACTCTTTGCCGTCTCCCTGTCTTTCATTGACTAGAGTTGACAAACAGAAATGATGCTGTGCATGTTATTGTTTTTTTATGCATATGAGTCCTCAGGCTTAGAACCACAAGATACCAGTACATTTTGTAACATAATCTTGGAAAGTTTGTTCTATTTTATTTCTCTGCTGCTTCCAGATTTTATTACACCCCCAACCCCAATCCCACACCCTCATAATAAATCAAAGTTCCAAAGAGCTGCTATTCCATGGACCTAATATCATTGCTAAGTTTATGCTTACTGGGAAAACCATGTTTTAGCATCCTTACCTTTATTCTCTGAAACTATAATCACTAGGTAATATCCTCAATTCGCTATGGCTGTGACCATGTTCTGCTGCAGGTCATCTTCACTACGACTTACTTTCCTACAGCTTCTTCTAAATATCTATGACTCTTTGCTACAGTGATGGGCTAATCCTAGGTTCCAAAATGGAATTCAAAGTCAGCCTTCAAGTTCCATGCCAAATGAAGAAATATTTAATTCTAGGATTGTTCCTGGGAGTAAATCTTCATTTTGATCATCTTGACTTTTCTCAAGGCTTCTGACAATGACAAGTGGACTGAAAAAGGATATTGAAAGATTCTTACTATATTTAAGAATAGATTGGATTAAACGTTTTTATCTAAACACTTCTGAAATGAAAGCAGTTGCATAACTTCCACATTTTAATTCATTACAATATTGAGTGTACTTTTCAGTACCATTAACTTTTTCTGTTAGTCTAAAATTTATATATACAAATCACTAATTTATTCTTTGAAGGATAGCATGTATCCACATCTCAAAGCTTCTTTCTCCTTTCAGATGGAAATACCTTCTCTGAAGTATTTGTTGAGTGCAGTGTAGGTTTTGCCTGAATTTTGGCCACAAAAATGTACCGAGACACCTTTTTTAAAAAATAGCAACTAATCCAACTGTTTGTATTCTTTGCTTCCACCTTGCTCAGATTGACTATAGTGTTTCCGCCTAGGCCACCACTTGACAAGTTATCTGATTCATAGATGAGGTCTGGATGCTGAAAGTTTGTAGTATCTTGCTCAAAAAGGAACACCCCAATAACGTGTTTACAAAAGTCTTGGAAGTAAATTCCCTTTGGCTTTTTTTTATAGTTTCAAGTGGAAGATACAGCAAAAAGCCAAAATGTGAGCAATTCTGTCCCAAGTCACTTGTTTTCTTTGTAGAGCGCAGATGGGGTCAAGAAACCACTGTACTGCAACTGAGTTGCTGAGCTTTGTAAACAAGGCCATTGTGAACCACAACTGAATATACAATGATTGACTTGAAGTCTTTAGAATTGGAAACTAACTATCAGGAAGTGGGCACATGTGGCAATAAAGTGGCTGACCAACCAAAAGTCACAGAACACAGCCTCCACCACCACTGTGGGACATTCCATTTAACACAGGATTTCTGACACAGGACTTACATAATTAGTTTCCACAGATGATGAACTACATTCTGCCTCATCATTTTAATTACTTATTCACTTTTGGCTGAGATATGTAAAGTGTCCATCAAAAAGAACACAAATCCTAAAGGTTGACAGAAGAGGGGGTACTTGTACCGTTTAATAACAAAAGCCATGGTTTTCCCTTTTATATAACAAAGCTTTGTCTGTTTATAAAAACTAGCTCTTTTTACAGCTGTATGTAGCACCAGATGTTCCTGCTGTGAGGTTTGGACATAGAAGGTCCCTCAAGGCCTCAGCTCAAGTTGTTTCCAGCACACCCAGCCCTCAATCTCTGGTTTTTTTTTTTTTATTATTTACACAGAACTATCCATTATTCTCACCACCATGCGACATGGAAGTCTGTATAATCCCCTAACGGTAAGAAAAAAATAAACTGAACAAGCTAGAGAGAAGGTAATGGAAATAAAGTAAAAAGCTGGTAAATCCAAAAGTAGGAAAGGAGGTAACCAAGGAAGCCTTTGGAAAACGAGAAAATTTTGGCACTTTGTGAGAATAATTGGCTGAAAAGTAGCAAAACAACAAAACAATCCTCCTCCCAACCCCTAACTGTTCATGCATTTTTTTCCTATTATGTAAAACATTAGGTTTGATGGGCTTTATCTTTTCATCAAAAATCTTACTTGCATTTTAAGGGAAAATAAGACAATGAAATATCCAGATCTCAGCTCTTGTGTCTTTACTGTTAGGTGGAATTACCCCAAATTTCTAATATTCTACTGTTTTTCAGATACAGAAAGGGCAATTTCATATTCTTTAACCTAGGGTAATTGTGAGCCACAAAGTTGAGTATAGAGCATGGAGAATTGTCACATTATGTCACAACCCACTTGTAACAGTTGATTATTACAGTGATTAACTTCTTTATGGAAAATACAATAAAGATGATGTAGTGGCCTGTGGACCAAATCTGGCCTTTTTAAAATAAGTCATCAGCTAAAAATGTTTTCTATATTTCTAAAGGGTTGTAAAATGCAAAAAAGTTGAATATGTAACTGAAATCATATATGGTCCTCAGAGCTTAAATATTTATCTGAACCTTTACAGAAAAAGTTTGTGACCAATAGAAGCCCTACCACACCCAGATTGCTACTGTATGTAACCCTTTGACCTTGCATGACCCTCCCTGGGTTAGCCAGTTCCTAGAGTTAGTGAAAACTTGCCATGAGCATGACTTTCAAATGAAAACTGATCAGTCTGTAGCCTCAACTACCTCTTTTGTGGAGTTTCCATGCTCCTACCCTAATTACCACAGGACCAAATACCAGGTAATTAGAGGCCTGCTGAAACTGGCCAATTCTGCTCACCATGTTTTACAATTCCCTCTCACAGAAACCACAGTAAAAGCTCTTGTCCTCATTTTCCTCCATTTCTCCTGCTGTTTGACCCTAGTGATTCCCCAATTCTCCCTGCATGCCCACCAACCAGTGGCATAGTATGTCCCCCTTCTCTCTGGATCTTTGAGTTTAAAACTTTCTTTTCAATGACAATTGCTTTTTAATCTATTGGCTTCACCATACTGATCTAAAGAATAATAAAAGTTTAAAAAGAAATAGGTGAATTGCACTCTAAAAAAAGAATGTGTTGAAACTGCAGCTCCTGATATTTATAAATATCAGCTTATTTGGAAATATATTCTTTAAAGATATAATTGGATTAAGATGTGGGCCCTATACCCAATGACAGGTATTCTTTTTTTTTTTAACCTCCCAAAAGCTGTGCCTATGAGTGCATGAGGCCTTCTGGAGGCTTTTTTTTTTTTTTTTAAATATTTGTATATATTTTATTGGTACATTTTAGGTATACAATATAATGACATTAATCATTGGAAATTTGCACCTTTACATAATCTCTCTTGGTTCTTATTTTTCCCCCTTCCCCTGCCCTCCCTTCAATCCCCCATCCCTCCCTATTTATAAAGACTTTGTTTCCATTTTTCCATTTGCTCATATTAATTCCATTCCCTTTTTGCTATTCCCTACCCCTCCCACTTCCCCTTCCCCTTTGCCCCTTTTCTTCCTATTTCACATTATCTATTGTACCTTTTAGTCCTTATTTACATTTTCAGTTTCTCGCACTAGAGAAACTATTCAATATTTACAAGTGTGTCCTATTTATTTCACTTAAGAGTATCGCCTCAGTGTGCATCCATTTAGCTATGTCTCTAATTTCTCATTTTTAATGGCTGAGTAGTACTCCATTTTATAAAAAAAACCACATTTTCTTTATCCAGTCTCCAGTTGATGGGCATTTGGGCTGCTTCCAAGTTTTAGCTATTACAAATTGTGCTGCTATGAACATGGGTGCATATATATCACTGTGGTATGATTCTTTTAATTCTTTGGGGAAGATACCCAGCAGGGGAATAGTGGGGTCAAATGGGACTTCCAGTCCTAGTTCTTTGAGGTATCTCCATACTGATTTCCACAGTGGTTGCACTAGTCTACACTCTCACCAGCAGTGGAGCAGGGTTCCTCTTTCCCCACACCCGCACCAGCATTTGTTATTGGTTGATTTCATGATAGCAGCCATTCTTTCTGGGATGAGGTGGAATCTCAGCATTATTTTTATTTGCATCTCTCGAATGACCAGTGATGTTGAACATTTTTTCATTATGTTTATTTGCTATTTCTACTTCTTTGTCTGAGAAATGTCTGTTCATTTCAGATGCCCATTTTTGGATGGTGTATTTAAATTTGGGAGGTCTGATTTTTTCAAGTTCTTTATAGATTCGAGATAGTAGACCTTTTTCTGAGGAACAGCAGCTGAAGATTTTTTCCACATTGTGGGTTGTCTCTTCACACTGCTGGTGGTTTCTCTTGCTGGGCAGAAGCCTTTTAATAAGAAGAGATCCCACTTGTTGATTGTTTGTGCTAGTTCACGGGCAACTGAGGTTTTGTTCATAAAATGTTATCCTACACCAATGTAACGACTGGTATTCTTATATGAGGAGGAGATACACAGGGTGAAGGCCACGTGAAGACTGAGGCAGATGGTGTAGTCAGCGTTTGTAAGAGAACAGATTTAATGCAGGACACAATTTTATAAGATGAGCTTACAATATTTGCCCACAGAGTCAAATGTGGAAGAATAGAGCTAAAAGGACTTGAGCCCACAAGCAATGTCCCCTAGAAGTCTGTATCGGGGGTAGAGGGATCCTGCACAAAAGACTGAAAGGTCTGCATCAGAAAGCCCAAGGTTCAGTGCTGGAGGCTTAGATAATCTGCACCAAAAGCCTGAAGGATCTGTGCCTGAAGACTGAGGGTTCTGCATTCCAGCTAGGAGACAATACTCAAGACAAAAGCGAAGACCAAGGCTCCTCAGGAAGAGAACAGCTGAAGCCTTTCCGAAGAAAATCAGCATGAAACCCTCCCCACCCTGTTCCCCTTTTACACCGTTCGGTCCCAACAACAATCCTCCTTAGGTGGGTCTTCCACACCCAGAACCACCCTGACTCAATTCAGCTGGGCATTCCCACTGAATTAGTTAATTAACCACCGCAGGAGATGCTGGAATGATGCAACCACAAGCCAAGAACACCAAGGCTCGCTGGGAGCCACTAGAAGCTAGGAAGAACTATAAAGGACTCTTCCTTAGAGACTCAGAGGGGCCAGGCTATGTCGATGCCTTGATTTTAGACATCTGGCCCCTGAGCGGCTAAGTTTGTGTGGTAATTCATGCAGTTTGAGGAACTTCACTATGGTAGCCCTGGGAAACCGATATACAGTGGACTCTCAAATTACTACCGGCCTGACATACAAACACCTTGGGTTAATTAGGTTAATGGAAGATTCATCTGCCTCAGGTAAACATCCAGATCTCAGCTGTATTGACTTACAAACAACTTGAGTTACAACCAGCCCTTGGGAGCCAATCGAATTCATAAATCAAGGATCCATTATATTGGGTATGTTACCTAACACCCTGCAAAAAGGAGCATTATGAGATGCCTCTGTTGAAAAGATTGTTGTGAGGATTATGTGGGCTGAGGCATCTAAAGAACATGACTTTTCAAACATTAAATAACTGTCATTTTCTTGCCACCTTATTGTGAGAATGTGTCAGTTTACCTTCCTGGGTCGACTGGACACAGAACAAACAGATTTTAATAAAAGATTGGGGAAAGAAGAACACACACACTCACATTTACACTTTTCACATTTTCCTTAATAAGTGTATAAACAAAAAGTCTTCTATTGAGGCCTAGAATAGTAAATGCAGCATAAATTCAAACCCAATCACTCTTCCTGCAGAGCCCTGATACTTAAATGCTGTGCCATAGGACAGGGTTAAATGCTGCCAAGGAATAGCAGGAAAACACCGAGCACTGGGAAATGTCAAGATGTGGATAGAATCTGAGAAGAGAAAATGAGGGGGTTTTGGACACTAACTCTCATGTGTAAGACTGGAGGAAATTATGTGAGCTGTTTTACAAAATAGTGGTAGGACGTTGGCTTTGCATTTCCAACCACTTGTTATGTTTGACCAGAAAAGGAAATAGAGTCATGCATAATAAGCTTCTTTGCTGAAAAATCATTAGTAATATTATTAAATTGCCTTTTTTTCTGTGAAATGTGTTGTTCTCTCTTATAAAAAATTGTTTTGTACATATAGTAATTTTTTAAGATGGTTAGGAATTAATTTATCAAACTTATTTCTTAGCATGTCTCTTTCTTTCATTGTAATTTTAACCCAACAGTTAAATTGAGCATCTCTATGTGTGGCAGCTCTGCAGGGCATTAAACAGAACCTTGACACTGACTATAACCCTATTCTCAAATATTCTCTTTTAAACTTTGCTTTAGGGAAAAAAGAACTCTAGCCAAATAGCAAGTGTGTATGAAAATTGAGGAAAAATTGGAGTTTCTTGTGTTAAAAGATAATTTTTAAAAAAGGTTATGATTATGATCCAGATAGATATAAAATAAGCACCTACCAAAGATTTTATTTCAAACATTAATTTAGGAGGAAACTAGTAAGATGTTGCCAGCAGCTCAAGGGAAAATCAAAGTAATATACATACAAAGGTAGATGAGAAATGATGGAATAAACTTACAAAAGGACGGTAAAGAGGTCTATCCAGAGTGTATTAATCACTTGTATTTCATCGAGTAAAACAGAAACTCATATTTATTTCTATAGATAGGAGTTATTTGTATTATTATCATCGTCACTTTTCTCCAATTTACAAAGCTAAGTGAGATGAAAGTTGTAACAATTCCATTTGAGTGAGTTAATTTGCAGTTTCTTTCGGCATTTGAACCACACAAAATTTCTTTGGCAACTAAGTATTCTAGCTGAAAGACACAAGTATGCAGAAATTGCCATCAAAATTTCCCAGGATGCTGTATAAAATAAGCTTACAGCAGAAATGATGGCTTAAAAAGAAAAATTTTTACATAAAATACATTTAGTTATAAGACAAGGTAGAAATCATTCAATATTATTTTCATGACTACAGTATTTGCCTACGTTTTTATTGCGTTAATATGATAAATATTACCGAATAGAGAAAAATTTTATTTTTTTATTTTATTAAATTAATTTTTTTTTGTATCAGGGATCGAACTCGGGACCTTCTGCTTGGGAGGCAGGTAGCAGAACCACTGAGCTAAATCCCCAGCCCGAGAAAAATTTTAATACTTAGCAGTGTATATTTTCTTATTCAACAAAATATTATTGAATATATTCATGTCCATCAATTATTCTTTGGGAAACAAGAATATACTTTCTAATCAGTTTTCAATTTTCATGGATTTGTTTTAAGAAACAGATATTTAGTTCACTGGGACATTTCAGCGGGGCGGGGGGACCTGTTTCCTATCACTGAGTCACTACAGGTATTGAAGTTCTTGCCATCTATAGTACTGAACTTAAGTGTCCCTTGACGGAATATATACCTTCTTAGGGCAACACCTATACCACCACCATTTTGGGTCAATACCCTGTCACTCACTGGCAGAACTGCTTAACCTCAAATGTGCTCCAGGAAAACAATACTGTATCCTTGGTGGAGAAAGAGACATGCCTTTCAATCCAAGACCTAGTACAAGACAAACCACATTGCTGAATAGAGTCTGTGGTAGCAGAAAATTGCCAGTGAGGTGTGCCAGCTTCTTAGATTTCAGAGTGATTTGTACCATTTTGTCACAGTGTATCAATCTTGTTTGGCCTGTGGGAAAGACGTTTGTGGCAAGGAGGGACAGTAGACTATTGCAGGCTGAACACAAGGGTTCCACTGCAGACTGTGATGGGAATAACAGTTATGGGGATGGCGGTGGCACATACCCTAGTTTGGTATACTGCCACAGATTTGGCCAGTGCCTTTTTAATTTCCCTGTGGGAGGAAGGTCAAGATCAGTTTTGCATTCAGGTGGGATGACTTGCAATGCATTTCTGTCTTTCCCTAGGAGCTCCTTTTCTCCTCAGTTCTCTGGCATCAATGGCTTAGATGGATTTGTAGCATGCCAGGGGAGATTAAATAGAAGGAATTTTCCATGGACATATTTATCAGTCAAAGGAAGTATAGTAGTAACCTCTTGGGTTACTGGAAACAGCACGTATCCCATCTGCATGTCCTCCTGGCTGTCTTAGAAAGCCATGGAAGGCAGCCACTTTCCAACTGAACCCTTCTCAACATATGATGTTTCCAGCTGTTCGACAGCTGTGTCGGAGGCACCAGCTCTGATGTCTTTGGAGCCTGCTAGCTGTTCGAGCTATTGATATTCTCCCCACCTTCACTCCCTACGCACACTGATTAAAGTCTGTGGCATTGAGAAATTGGTATTGAAGTATGTTGGGTTCTTAGAGTCTAGACTTGCAAGCTGCCCCAAATCTTGCTGCCCAATATACACCCTATGTTTTTTTTTAAAAAATATTAAAATAGTTCTTTCTTTTGTTGGTACATCTTAAAAAATATATAATGAATATATTCCTTCTGGGGAGTTGGTACATATACATATTGAATCTTAATCCTTTTTATTTCCCCTCCCTCTTCTTTCCCCCATCCCTACATCCCTTTCCCATCCCATCTCCACAAAGTCTACCTATTTTTTTTCTCTTTAAATTATTTATATTTTGAGTTTCTCATATAAGTGAAGCCATGAGATATTTAATCTTCTGTGTCTGATTTATTTCACTTAGCATTATGGCCTCAAGTTTCATTTATTCTCCTATTGATGACTCAAATTTGTCCTTCTTTATGGTAGAATAGTATTCCATTGTGTACATTTTCTTTACCCATTCATCTGTGGGTGGATATGTAGGCTGCTTATAAGATTTAGCTATTGTGACTTGTGCTGCTATAAACATGGGTATGCTATAAACATGGGTATGTAATACGATGTTTTTAACTCTTCTGGGAAGACATCCTGAAGAGGTATGGCTAGGTCAAATGAAATTTCTATATTTAGTTTTTTGAAGAAACTTCATCTTGATTTCTATAGTGTTGTACTAGTTTACACTCCCACCAACAATGTAGGTTTTTCTCCATAACCTTGCCAGCATTTGTTGTGTTTTGAGTTTTTGATGATAGCCATTCTTTATGGAGTAAGCTGGAATTCTCAATATCATTTTATTTTGCATATTTCTAATGGCCAGAGATGCTGAATATTTTTTCATGTACCTGTTGACTGTACTTCTTTTGAGAAGTGTCTATTCATTTCCATTACCCATTTTGATTGAATTTTTTATTTGGGCGGGGTCTAATTTTTTAAAAGTTCTTTATATATGCTAGATATTAGTCCTCTGAGGACCAATATATACCCTTTGATTACAAGCTTCTCACTGCTATTGGGATGTGGTGGAGATGGACCCTCTTGCTACCAAAGCACAGGCCCTATTTCACTTGAGTTCCTATTAACTGTACAATAGAATTGGGCAAATTCAGCAGAGTTTTATCATAAAAAAAAAGTGGTATTGTCAGGCCTGAATCCTAAAGGGGATCGTCAACTCCCCACACAAGTGACCACCCTGCCAGAGGGAACAGAGTAATCAGAAGAGAATACACTGGCTCCTAGCCTAGCTACCTGCAGGCTGTAGCTTAAAGAGATTTCAGATGAAAGTGTGGCCTAATTTCTGATGGCTCTGTGCAACTAAAAGGTAATGGAGTCTATTGGCTTCTGTGATCAGCTGAACAGTGGATGGTCTCCTCTTAATTGAAACTGGACTTGGATGAACACAAACTGGATGAATTTATCCACTGGGCTGAATTGTGCATGGTGGTAATATCTGTGCAAGCCATCTTGTCTGAAATTCCTTACTATATCTGTAGGGATTCATGGGATATGGCAAATAGTTTAGCCACTGGTTAGGAGACTGACAGCTATAATTACACGGAAGAGGTAAATTTGTGTCACTCTTTTAGATGCTTACAGCAAGGGATCTTTCAAGTGAATTCAGGAATGGAATTTTCCAGATGAGAAACCTTACATCAACAAAGCAGTCAGGGAATTCTACCTCAAATGTAAGAATGGGCTAAACCTTTGAAGGTGAAGAAGGCAAAGAAGTGGTGGAGTCTTGCAATTTTTACCAAAAGTCCAAGCAACACAATGCATGGGAAATTAGCACATACTGGCAGCAGCATTGAGTTTGGTTGGGTTTGGAAGACACTGATCATATTGGACCTTGATGTCACTGCTGTAGTTTCTGCTCATATCTTAAGCAGCTGACCCTCACTCTGAATACGGAACTGCCATCCCTATGCACAATCTCCTCCGTGTGTTTGGGCACCCTATCAGGCTCCAGTCAAACCAGGGTGTTTCTCTTTTGCAAAACACACAACAATGGGCATAATCCCATGGTATATGCTGAGTGCTTTCTGCCCTATGCTATTCACAAATCAATGGAGCCATTAGCACTGACATGGAAGAGTAAACAGTTAAAGAAGGGGCATTAAGAAGGACCATTGGCAAGTGGCTATTTTTGCCAGTTTGGATGTTCAATACTGCACTCTAGTGAAAGGGAAACCCCTACTATGTATGTTGGAAAATGCTGAGCTTAGAGCAGGTGGGAAACCAGAAGTCTGCCTGATTAGGCTACAACCCCAAAATCCAATTTTATCATCTGGAACTACTTCTTTTCATTTTCCTCTCTGGAACGCTCTTCTCCAGGGTTGTTTGTGGATCTTCAAACACCAGTAGCATCTAGTACAGCCCCCTAACTCTGAAGCCCTAGAAGATTCAGTGGACAAGGACTGTAAGCACCTACTTCTAATGGTTGGTATTGTTATGTTCTTCCTTGGATGTGGGGGAATCCAGGATTCATAGCTGGATCTTCTTGCTTAGGATTTGTGTGCAGATTTGAGGCTAATATTTTGTGGTTTTCTTCTGTCTAGGATTAATTTCAGCCCACAAAGTTCAGCCTTGAACCTTGACTTCTGTGTCCTGAATTTAGGAAGCCTGCTATTTTCTGCTTAGGCTCTATTCTTAGCATTGGGAAGTATCAGAAATTTCCCTGGGTAGGAAAGCTGAGCAAATATGGAACTTGTCTAGTGTATGACCCTTTTTGCAAAGGTCAGTTCCACCCAATTTTTGCTTCCTCTGTTATTCTCCTCTGCCATTGAATGCCACCTTCCCCAAGTGTTTTTTTTTTTTTGTACCAGGCATTGAACTCAGGTCCTTGCACTTGTGAGGCAGACAGCAGAACCACTGAGCTAAATCCCCAGCCCCTCCAAGTTTTATAATCAGGAGTGTCAATCTGACACAAACACATTTTGTTATGATCAGAACTGATACTTGCTGATAAGGACTCAAATTGTACATTCCCCTTGAAGGAGTAAGACAAGACTTTAAAATTTAGCCTGATAAATTGTTTTCTGACTCGTACAAATAAGTGACATTGACATATTTTGTGGTCGAATAGCTTCAGATAAAAGTGTTGCTGCTACTTTAAATATGTATGAAAATTTAGAAAGCACATGGCTTAGGAACTTCTGATTATTTTGGTAGTAAAGAACACTTTGAGGGGAGCAACCTGTCCCCAGTGTGGAGAATAAATGTATTTGTAGGATACAATGTTGACACTTAAAAACATCTTCCAATCTGCAGGCATTACACTTTTACAATACTCATTCTGCTGGAATTCGTTTCTAGCCAGTGGCTTCTAAGAACCTTGGGGCAGATTCTCAGAAATCTAAGATATTCAATGCCACCCAAGTGGCTGGAAATGGAAAGCACACATCTGATTATTAGTGCAGGGATACTGAATATGAAGCTTTTACAACCACTCTGTAGGTGGAAGTCCATAGGTATTTTTAAAACCAGAGCAAACGGTAGCATCATTTGAAAAATGAGCTTGGAAAAATAGAGGATAAGAGAAATGTATACTTTATGCCCACTCCAGAAGTGCAGTGAAGTAGCTGGGAAAGAATGACTCTTGTAAAAGATTTTTGGACACTATCTTAATGACTTCAGGCTTCAAGGGATTTTAGTGGTTGTTAAATTGTTTTTGATTTTGAAAAATTGGCAAAAGAATCTCACGTGTCCTTTCTGGGAAAGTTGGAGATACTTTACAATGTTCTAAAGAGAGTTGCAAACAAAGCCTTTTTGTTGATAAAAATAACAGGTCAGGGCTTTTTTTTTTTCATTCTTTCTTTTGTAGGTAAGAATAGCTACTGGCAAAGGAGGCAATAAAACAAGACTCTAAGCCAAGACTTGAACCACCGTTATGTGGTTAGTTGATTTTTTTAACATTTGGCATTAATGATAGTTCTTTCAGTAATGATCGACAGTGCCCCACATAAGAACTGAATTAAAATTCTGTTATATTTAGACTGTGAGAATTGTTTTACTCTAGGCCAAATGATATTCATATTCTACCATCTGTATCTTGAAAGCATGGAAGGTTCAAAGCATAGAAACAAGATTTAACGTTTACTTGGTTGCTATATAGAAAATAGGGAAAGCTCTTTCTTGCATCTTTTGATATTCCTAGGTTTAAAGGTATTCTTGGTTGACTTGAAATGCTTTCGAATGAAGAAGAAAATTTATCTATTGAGGAGCTCTTATCTCTCCAAACATTTTTCTGGGGTTTGGGACAAAATGGAAGATTTAATATATTGTTCCAAATTTTTGGGAATCTAACATCTAAATTTACAGTTGTAAGAACTTCTTCTCTGGACTTCACTTGGAATATTCTCTGGATGTTGGAAAGGAAAGTCTTAATTTCACTATTATTTCCTTGCCAAATCCATGGTGGTCCTTTCTCCATTTTTGGCTGCCTCTCCTCATTGCTCCTCCAATGATTTCTCTGCCAAATCTATTCTCTATCCTATTCTTTTCTTGTGATACATTTTCAAAATGTGCTGATCCACTAAGAAGAACTGGGTGTAAGTTATTGGATGGGTGGGGGGTTGGGAGAGAATGTAGAGGTGACTAGGAGATGTGGTGATTTGGGTAGCAATAGGACAGCAGATGGAGGTACCATACTCTGGAATATCGTACAGAAAGACACATGAGGGAAAGGCTAGAGAGGGAGGCAGGCAGTTGCCAAGAGATAACATCGCCTACTTTGCAACTTCTCTGAAGACCCTACTCATCATTCACCAAAGACACTGGCGTTCCTCTCATTACCTTCTCTTCTACTCCAATCCTGACATCCTCTTGGGTGTCCTCCTCGGCCCCGCAGTATCTACATGGATGACCCCCAAAATGTCATGGCTTCCCAGTTTCCAGACCTGGGCTCTTAGAATTTCCTTCTCCTTTATACTTCTTCAACTACCCATTCCCTCAAGTGCATTTTGGAATCGCGTCACCATTCACAACCATTTCACATGCAAAATGAATAATTCAAGCCTCTTCTCTGACTATAGGCCCCTCTGCTTTCAGATTGTTGTTCTATCCCCGCCAAAACCATATTTGATCATTTCACAATGTCCAGGATTCTAATCCTCAGTTTTCTCCCAATCTGTTTGTTCTCCACTTCTTTCACTTCCATTGTGAAATAGCTCAATACGTACTCCTTACTTTTTGTCCTGTTTTTTTTCTCACCCACGGATAAAACCAAAGATGAAGATAAACCAAACCATCTCTAATTGCATGCCTGCCTTTAAGTTGCCAAGGAACGCATGAGAAAGTCACACAAGAAGCAAAGTAATCCCAGAAAAATTTAAATATTCCACTCTATCAGACTGTTGCACATTTAAAATCATTCATCCCACTCTGACATTCTCCCCAAATTACTTCTTTTTTTAAAAACAGTGTTCATGGTGGGTAACTCCTGTATAAATTAGAGAATACAACAGGTGTATTTATGTAAAGAATACTGATTCAATAAACATGCATGTGCCCACCAGTCCTTATAAGATATAGAAAACCGACACCCTGACTGTTCAAATATTCTCCACTTTCCTCCAACATTTGACCTCCTCATGACACACAAGCACAGTAAATGTCACCAAGAGGTAGCTCACGTATTGCAATCTCCAAACACATTAGTCGGACACCGTAAGTATATATCTTCTTTTCCTTCCTTTAGTTTTAACAGACATGTCCATTTTGTTTAGATCACATTACAAGTTATTCTTTCTTTCTCTTAGATTGTATGTGTGGTCACGTTTTCTTATTTTTGAAAGGCCTTTTATTGAACTAATGCGCTCTTCTCCTAGCATCCCATTTCTTGCTTTCTTCTCACAAGCCAATTTTTCAAGTGTTGTCAGAACTTGCTATCTTAAATTTTCTCACCTATTGTTCTTTTCTTAATCCACACTGGTTTGGCATCTGCCCCCGTAACTTCAAAGAGCTCTTGTTAGGTCTCCCAGTAGCCTCCATGTGGCTTAACCCAGTAAAACACTTCAGTCTTGTATTTCTGGGTTTGAGTAGAAGAGATTCTAATATGTGTTTTGCCTATCATTTTCAAGGAAGCTTTTCTTCTGCACCAGAATTTTTGCTGTATCTGTAATATATTTTGGATAAAGGCCTTCCTCCATTGGGTGGGTGACTGTAGGGATCCTTGGACTATTCAAGTCCCGTGTACCTTGTGTGTTCTTCCTTACATGGCAAGGCCAAGCTTAATGAGTGACCACTCTGCAGAGCTCTGTGGGGCTCCTGAGCACCATTACTCTGCTGCTTGCAATTTGCTCCCTGGTGTTCTTGTCACTCTTTGCTGGTATCTTTTGGGGTGTCTATTGGGTGATGGTGCAATTGACCATGAAACCTCATGAATGAATCTTGAGATAGCTGAGTCAGTTAGCTGACTTTTAAAAATTTTCTCTTGAGCTTTTCAGTCACTTAGCATCATCCCCCAATGCCTGCACTCACCCTTGCAAAGCTCTTCTGTGGCCACCTCTCTCCACTGTGCTCAGTGGGAAAACCTTGACAGGATTCCCATCATTTCAATCCAAAGCTAATTCAGTTTTCCAAACTTGATCTTTGTGTCTAGCCCCTGTTATTTCCTTGGAGCCATCTGAGACTTGAAAAGAGAAATGTGTTTTCTTCTTTGCATGTGCTAAATTATTGACTTTGTATCACTTGAGTCGGTTTGAAGCCTTCTGCTTTTTGTTGTCCAGAGGTCATTTCTAATCTGTTATTTGGCCTTCTCCTCTTATTTTCCAGCAATGGTGCAGAGGCTTTGCACATTTTTATATTTTCATATTTCTGTACTATGGAAAAGGATGAAAAGCTAAACACTTTTTCAATTTGTCATCTTCTTATTTTCTTTCTCACTGTTTTCATATTCCCCGATGGCAGAACGCGCCAGAACATGTTTTCTTGTTCTCGAAACAAAACTTTTGAAAAGATAATTTTAAGACAAATAGGGTGATATTTTTGTTCAGCTGCCCTGTGCCTAATGAGAGGGACATACATTTGAAATTTCTAATTTTCACGTTGCCAGGGTGGCATTCATTTATCACTTCCATGCAGCATTCCAGAAATGAAATATTACCAAGAGGGCTTGACTCCTCTGCTAACTCTGGCTAATATTAACTTGAGATTTTTTTCAAGAGCAACAGAAAGTCAACAATTTAATAAGAAACACCACAAATACCTAATCTGTTGAGAGTGAGGGCAATCCTAAATTCTCACATTAACAGAGAGATGAACAAAATATTGATTCTAGCTACAGGGATCAAAGCAAAGCGAGCCACTTTGTTTTAAACTGATTCTGAAATTTAGGGATCCGGACAAGATGAAGCTACTCTTGATTGTGTGTCAAGTCAGGCAAGTATCAGAGGCCAAGTAGTTCACTGATTTCTTACAAGATTGAGACAGTATTTAACCATAACTGATTTCTGAGCCTAACAAGAAAACCACAAAATCTTACATACTGCATATTTCTCCTCCTCCTCTTAAGCAACTACACTAATCATAACCAAGATGTCATATGCAGCTGGATTAAAAATTTAATAGCAAATATGGATTGTTGATTAAGGGAATACTAGGTATTATTTACATAATAAAGTATCAGGTAGGATTAACTCAGTGATACAAAGGAGAGAGAATAAATTAATGAGAAAATTCATAAAAATCAGGATTTATTGTGTTATAATAATTGAAGTAATTATATGTTATTAGAGGCAATTTGTGAGGCAAAAATTAGAGATAAAACTTAAGAATTGCCGGATATGGCAGTAAAATGATTTTATTTATCAAATTTATCAAGGCATGCTTTGCTAAATTTTTTTTTATCATACACTATAAGCTCTCAAAAATTTTCATGTAAAACAACTTTAACACTCACTTGTCTTTTAATTTAGGCTGAAAATTATACAATTATATTTAATAAGATAACACATATTGAGATTCATGCTCTCCTTAGATGTCATGACCAGTTAGGGGAGAAGGACAGTGGTGGTCATGAGAGGAAAATGTTTCTAGGAGGAGGAAGTAGTCTTCTGCTCTCCTTCTCCACCATCTGCTTGGTGTCCATGTTTCCCATTCAAATGAGTTTCTTGAGTGTAGGGGGTATGCCTTATTCATCTCAGTATTCCTGAAATGGAGCGTATGTTAGTGAGCCAATAAAAACTGGATTGGTGAATAATTATTGAATGAAATAAACGACTGAACCATTGAAGAAGTAGAAACAGTGATGTGTGTACGTATCTGCCCACAGAAAGAACCAAGATTCTGTGGAATAAGAATCTCACTGTAAAACTTTCTTGATTTCTTACAGTCTTTATAGACTTTAAAATTTTGTTGTGATTTTTGCAAAAATGGGCATAATTAATAATTGTACACGTAATAGTGTTTTGTGTAACATGGTTTCCTGCTTTTGGACTTTTCGTGGCTTTTTGTGAGACCTCAATGCTTGTCTTAGTGCATGGCAAAGGCAGCTTATAATTGTGGACTCACTGTCATTCTGGGACTTCATTTAGCATTTAGATACTGCAGTAAACACTTTAAATGTACAATTTAATGTTGTATATATCTTTAAATAACCATAATTATTTGGTAAAATTATTACAAAATTAAATGAATATTTTAAATAGCTAAGTACTAATTTATTCAAAGAAGACTAACTTCTTCTGATATATATATATATATACACATATATATATATTTTTTGGTACCGGGGATCAAACTCAGGTCCTTGCGCTTGCGCAGCAGCAGCTAAGCTAAATCCCCGGCCCCATTTCTTCTAATATTTGACTTTATCTGCATTTAAATGTTTCTTAACTTGGAATTCATTAATAAGGGTCATACGATAAAATCTTGGCACTTAAGAGTAACTTAAAAAAAAAGGAACTCAGCAACAGATGTTGAAGAACAGGAATGTGGATTTCTTTTTTTTCCTTTTTTCCAATTTATTTTAGCAAGTTTTATGTAAATGAGAAAAATATGCTCATAGCACTCTGCCATTTGCAGCATTAAAACACGTCATTAAACAAAAACAGCTAATTAAAAGATTCATGGATAATAAGATTTAAAAATCAAACTTCTCAAACCTCTAGACACAGACGTATAAATGGAATAACCTAGTTTCCTAAACTGTATACACACATATATGGTATGAAATTCAAGGGTATGGCAAGACACCATGAGAAGACCATTCAGCAGACTCAGGAACTAAGTTTAAAAAACTTGGAGAAATATCTTCTTGTGACAGTACTTGGCCCCAAATATAAACAATGAACAGAAAAGACAGATCAAGTGCCATAACTAAAGCATAATCTTTTATTCTGCTCTCAGTTTAGATCTACACTATTTCTATGTTTACTTTGGGAACCTAGTTGACTTTGAGGACCTGAATGAACAGTGTTTTTACTTTTACAAACAAGTGTAAGTTTTCTAAAATGACATTTAGGAATAATTACCCACCCTGAAGATTCTTAGAAATTTTACTCACTTTTTTTTTTTTTTACCATACTCTCCCTCAGACTCTTACAGTATCATCTCAAAACTGCTACAAAAATAGGAAAGAGAAATTTTAAAAGTAAAACTGACAAATATGAATTCATTAAAGGAAATCATTAGTAAGATTTGAAGTCCTGTGGTTTTGTAACTTTCCTACAATATTCAAATTTTAAAGATCTTCCCCAAAACTCTTTTTCAAATAAAAATTTTATTGGAGAAAAATAAAACCACCATGTACACAGGGAAAAGAGCACAAAAATTAAACTGATACAGAACTGAAAGTCTCAATTATCCAATGCAGTTTGAAACTAAAGAGTGGATTTCTTGATTGGCAAAAATTGATTTTTTTTCAGAGTTGTGTGTAACTGCAAACAACATCTTCCATTCTTGAAAATATTCAGAGAGAAAGGAAATAATCAATCATTTCACTTTATTTTATAGTTATCCAAGAATTGCTAGAAAGGTTCACATTTCTTTACAGATGATGAAAGAAAAATGTTTGACTTATAATTTCCCTTTTTCATTTCCTCTATATTGATTTCCCTGGGAGACATTGTTTGAAATACTAGACTGTTTCTGATTCATGTCATGTGTTTGAGTTTCCCACACTTTGCTTAGATCCAGCTAGATAAAAATAAATGCAAATAAACAGCATTGTAAGTACTTTTGTTTTACAGATCTGTAGTATACCTCCAAGTTTTATCTTTCCACTCTGGAGATCTTCTCAAGATTATATTAAATATCAAAATTGTCTGTATTATCCTAATTGTCCAGGCAATGTGTTGTAAATGGAATATAGTCTGAGTTAATTATACAGTATCTTTTAGTAGATCTCATTTTGGGGACCATTTGATTCATTTAATTGGTCTGTTTTAGTAATACTTTGACTTTCTTTGGAGGGAAATGCTGCTGGGAAGAAATAAACTTCATAAAGTATAAAATTACTTTTTAACCTTTCTCTCTATAATATCTATATATTATATATTAACTTTTCTATATATATACTTATATATACTCTATTTCTATATCTCTATATCTCTATCTAGATATCTCTAGATAGATAGAGATATAGATAGAAAGAGATACCTATGTGTACACACACACACACACACACACACATATACACATACAAAATTTTATATGTACTTGTATGGATATACATATAATATTCAATGCTACTTTTATGAATCAAGTATCGAATTTACTTAAGATTCTTCACTTTTTTGGCTAAACTTTATATTATTTCAGGATTTATTAACAAAGATTTGGGCTCTTCTCTCTGGCTGCCACTGGCACTCCCAGCCCTTGCCTCCAGTGTACGTTAAAGACCCAGAATCGTGAATGACTCCAAGTACTCCACAACCAATAAAAAGGGAGAAATCTTTGAATTAAAAGCTGAACTCAACAATGGAAAGAAAGAAGAGAGGAAGGAGGGTGTGAAGAAAGTGATTGCTGCTATGATTGTGGGGAAGGATGTCAGCTCTCCCTTTCCGATTATAGTCAGCTGTATGCAGCCTGATACCCTGGAGCTAAAGAAGCTCAGGAATTGGTACTTGATGAACTACACTAAGAGTCAGCCAGACATGGCCATCATGGCTGTTGACAGCTTTGTGAAAAACTGTGAAGATTCTAATCCTTTGATTTGGGCCTTGGCAGTCAGAACCACCGGGTGCATCTGGATAGACACGATTACAGAATTATCTCTTTGAGCCCCTTCACAAGTGTTTGAAGGATAAAGTCCCCTACATTCAGAAAACAGCAGCAGCCTGTGTGGCAAAACTGCATGATATCAATGTCCAAATGGTGGAAGATCAAGGATTTCTTGATTCTCTATGATATCTCATAGCAGATTCAAATCCGATGATGGTAGCTAATGCTGTAGAAGCATTGTCTGAAATTAGTGAGTTTCACCCAAACAGCAGCTTACTTGATTTGAACCCACAGAACATTAATAAGCTGCTGACAGCTCTGAAGGAGTGCACCAAATTGGGCCAGATTTTCATCCTGGACTGCCTAATTATAACCCTAAAGATGACCAGGAAGCTCAGAGTATCTGTGAGCGGGTAGCTTCCCAGTTATCTCATGCCAACTCACCAGTGGTGCTTTCAGTACTAAAAGTCCTAATGAAATTTCTAGAATTGTTATTCAAGGACTCTGACTACTACAATATTCTGCTGAAGAAATTAGCTCCTCCATTTGTTACTTTGCTGTCTGGGGAGCCTGAAGTGCAGTATGTTTCCCTGAAGAACATCAACTTAATTGTCTAGCAAAGGCATGAAATCTTAAAGCAGGAAATCAAAGCCTTCTTTGTGAAGTACAATGATCCCATCTATGTAAACTAGAGAAGTTGGACATCATGATTCACCTGGGATCCCAAGCCAAAATTGCTCAGGTTCTGGAAGAACTGAAGGAATATGCTACTGAGGTGGATGTCTTTGTTTGCAAAGCTGTGAGGGCCACTGGACAATGTGCCATCAAGGTGGAGCAATCTGCAGAGTGCTGTATAAGTTCATTGCTTGATCTAATAAAAGTAAATTATATGGTCTAAAAGACAATTGTTGTCATCAGGTATATCTTCCTCAAATACCCCAATAAATATGAAAGTATTATCACCACTCTCTGTGAAAACTTAGACTCACTGGATGAGCCAGTCACATGAGCAGCTATGATTTGGATCTTGGAAGAATATGCTGAAAGAACTGACAATGCAGACAAGTTATTAGAGAGCTTCTTGGAGCATTTTCATGATGAAAATACCCAAGTCCAGCTCACTCTGCTTACTGCCGTAGTGAAGCTATTTCTCAAGAAACCATCAGAAACACAGGAGCTGTGTTTCAACAGGTCTTGAGTTTGGCAACACAGGATTCTGACAATCCTGACCTTTGAGACTGGGGCTATATTTATTGGTACCTTCTCTCAACTGACCCAGTGACAGCCAAAGAAGTAGTCTTGTCTGAGAAGCCACTAACCTCTGAGGAGATTCACCTTATTGAGCCAACTCTGCTGATGAGCTGATCTGCCACACTGGTTCTTTGGATTCTGTGTATCATAAGCCTCCCAGTGCTTCTGTGGAAGGGAATTATGGGATCCACTGAAAATACTTGCTAATTCATTATGGAAATCCTGATGTGGGTGACAGTTCTGTTGGTACCACCACAGCAACCAACCTGGAACAGCCTCAGGTTATTCCCTCTCAAGGTGACCTTCTTGGGGATCTTTTAAATCTTGACTTTGGTCCCCCAGTCAACATGCCACAGGTGTCCTCCATGCAGATGGGAGCAGTGGATCTCTCGGGAGGAGGATTAGATAGTCTGGTTGGACAGTCCTTCATCCCATCATCAGTGCCTGCAACCTTTGCTCCCTCACCGAGTCCTACTGTAGTCAGCAGTGGTCTGAATGGCATATTTGGACTCTCCACAAGGATAGGCATGGCACCTGGTGGATACATGGCTCCCAAGGCTGTCTTGCTACTTTCAGTAAAGGCTAAAGGCTTAGAGATTTCAGGAACATTCACTCACCATCAAGGGCACATCTATATGGAAATAAACTTTACCAACAAAGCTCTGCAACATATGACAAACTTTGCAATCCAGTTTAACAAGAATAGCGTTGGCATCATCCCAAGGACTCCCCTCGCCATCCATACACCACTGATGCCAAACTAAAGCCTTGATGCCTCCATGCCTCTCAACACCTTGGGCCCAGTCATGAAGATGGAATCTCTGAATAATGTGCAGTTGGCTGTTAAAAACAATACTCATGTCTTCTGCTTCAGCCACCTCATCCTACTCAATGTGCTTTTGTAGAAGATGGCAAAATGGAGCACCAGGTCTTCCTGGTCACATGTAAGGATATTCCCAATGAAAATGAACTCCAGATTAAGGAATGTCATTTAAATGCTGACATTGTTTCCAGAAAGTCTCAGAACAACAATATTTATACTATGGCCAAGAGGAATGTGGAAGGGCAGGACATGCTGTACCAATTCCTGAAACTCACTAATAACATTTAGATTTTGGCCGAGCTACACATCTAGGCAAGAAACCCCAATTATATGCTGCGCTGAAATGTAGAGCTCCTGAAGTCTCTCAATGTATCTATCAGGTCTTCAATAGCATTTTGAAAAATGAATAAACTGGTCCAGTACCCTCCAGCCACCCTGTGATTGGTACAAGCCAAGAACTCCTAACTGGAAGAAATTGCACTGCTGTATAGAATTTGAACCCAAACACATGAGGCCAGCCAGTGGTAGTGACTAGTCTAACCTGTGCTAACTGTAGAGACAAACTGTTGGATAGTTTTAGCTTCCTGTGAACACGTGTAACCACTGCTTCAGTCACTTTCCACCTCCTGCCACCTGCTACTGTCTGTCCTTACTTGTAGGCTTCTCCATGCTGTGCCAATGGCTGGCTTTTTCTACACCTTCTTTTGAGTGTAGTTTGGTATTTTGTAATCAAGAGCTCATTTC
This sequence comes from Heterocephalus glaber, assembly GCF_053883595.1. NCBI lineage: Eukaryota > Metazoa > Chordata > Mammalia > Rodentia > Bathyergidae > Heterocephalus > Heterocephalus glaber. The sequence goes on along the minus strand of NW_028258173.1, from coordinate 12,523,934 downwards.
AAAAGCAGAAAAAGACAACAAATATTAAAGCAAGGAAAAGTGTCACTGAACAAAAAAGAAACAAAGACTTTGTGACAGTCCACCCCCTGACTGCTTATTCTTACATATCCCTTTGCTTTCCTTCTTGCAGCACTCTGCATATTCTCACTGAATGTAACACAGTATCCAGTGTACGAATGGGATGTGAGGAGTTGAGGAGATGAGAAGTTGCTCTTGGTCTCTGACGTCCACATGTCTGCATCCCAGTTCCATTTCCACAAACTGCACTTCTCCTTGTCTCTGAAACCAGATCTACAGATGAAGCGGTGTTCATTTGCTTAGTTTAATCATCACTAGGAAAAGAAGACCCTAAATTTCAGTGCCAAGTGCCAGAGTGATGCTATAAGTGGCATCTCTTGGATCAATGGCTTGTTTCCTTGAATTAGCTGCTGTGGAGAGGGCGTGAAGGATATGATTGTTCCACCTTACTAGCTTCCAACAGGATTCACGTTGCTGTGGGGTGGATTAAATTTGAGAAAAAGTAACAGCTGTTTTCTACAGAGTATTTGTTTCACTTAAGTTTTAGGTATTGTGCTACAAAAATTCTGTTTGCCATCTTAAAGAAAAAAAAAGTTTAAGTATTTATAAACTAAAAAAACCCCTCAGGAACCTTTAGTAGATTTTACATACTTACCTATATCACAGTCGCCGTTATCTTAACATTTAGGTTAAAATTTTACCAAAAAAATTTCCCCCATCAATTACATACCGACAAAGTCTAGGCCAAACCATTAAAAGCAGAGAGTGAGTGAAACATTTGATCGTATTAATATGGTCTCTGAATATTCTAGAATTTAAATATTCCAAAATAAATGGAAAGTTTAAATTCTCGGGGAAGCTAATGCAATGCTCAGGTTCTATTGGTGTGAGTACAGATCAAAGGTTTAACTAAAACAAGAAGATACAGTTTACTTCACACAACTCTAAATCAGTTCCTTTTTGATCCATGGTCAGGTTTCTGCCCTTAGCCAAACCTGATATTAAAATTCTTCTTCTGTTTACAAAGCAGTATGGGTTATATTTATTATGAAGTGTAGACTTTTTCAATATAATCTATTTTTTTAAATATCATGATTGAGGGCCGGGGATTTAGCTCAGTGCCACCACCTGCCTCACAAGCACAAGGGCCTGAGTTCGATCCCCGGTACAAAAAAAAAAAATCATGATTGCAACATTCACTAATGAATATGACTGTATTTGATCACAACACTATGTCTGTAGGGAAGAGAGAAGGATGAATAGACAGAGCACCAAGAATTCTTAGGGCAGTAAAACTACCCTATATGACATAAGCCATTATAAATTTGTTCCAGCTCATAGAATGCCCAAGACCAAGGGTGAACCTTATATAAACTACGGACTTTGGGTGATAATGACCTATCACTGTAGGGTTATCATTTGTAACAAACATACCCCGGTTGGTGGGGGGAGGTTGGTCATGTACGAAAGCAGAGAATGTATGGAAAATCTCTGTAGTTTTTTCCTCAAATTTGCTGTGAACCTAAAACTGCTCAAAAAATAATCTATTAAAAAATAAAAGAAATCAAAGGAGCACAACCATGACAACAAAACTACCACTTCAGATCCCATATACTGCTACAGGTAAGAGGAGATGACACTGTCGAGTCCATCACATTTCTCTCCTATCTCTAAGTCCCAAAGGACTCTAGTTTAAGCCTGTGCCAATGTATTATTGCTTGAGTCCTTGACCATAAAATTTCCAATAATGAGAAATTTGGGTGGAGTTTGCACTTTTACGGCAAAGGGAGAGGTAGGCAGAGGATGTGGACCACTGGGAATTTCAGTGCCAGAGACACTGGCTGGCAGAGATGGGTAACGTGCCAAGTCAACATGCCTGGGTAGGAAGTGGGACTCCATCAACTGCCTCCCCTGACAAGTCAGGGCTGGACCTTCCCTGAGCAACCCCCAGTAAGTTAGACCTGACTTAGATAAAAGGAAAGAGAATTGGGCTGTGGAGAGAACAGAGGACAAAGCTGAATGATTTCAGAGGGGGAGAATGTATCACTAATGATAAGTAGCTCATTAAAGTGTACGACAGATGTGAAAAGCCCGCAGAATGACCCAGTCAGGATCAGTCTATTGGAAATGCTGTCTGGGTGTCAATACCTACCTCTCTCTCAGGCTCATTTGATTACACTCTGGTCTCTTCTCTTTAATATTTCACCACCCTGTTGCCTGAGAATTGCTAGCCACATGGCAGTTGTCACAGTGTATCTACCTGTCCCCAAATCATCCTGTTATTTGGTTTCTAATTGATGCTTCTTTTGCTGTCTACCTTCTCAGTGTGGAGTTTTGTATCATTACCATCTTTTTTCCTGGTGTTCTCTGACCTACCATTTGGGGCAAATTTTATTTTCAGTATACTTCTACTAATGCTCTATTGTTGCAGCAAATATTCTATTTGCCTGCCTTATCATTTTATATAAAGTGAGAGGAGGGTAGACAAGTGAAAGTATAAGTGTTTGGCCCTAGCATATGTGCATTTAAAGTGTAATAAATGCAGCCATATTTTTGCTAGTGTTTTCTGCCCTTCCCCACAAGAATTATTTGCAATTTCTGGTCTATCGATTGTCTTCTTTATTTAAAAAAATTTTTCTATACTCACTATATACTTGTTTTCCCTACTTTTCCATAATCTTTGAAGATTTGGAGTGGAAGAGAAGAATGAATTTACCCAGAAATAGAAATCTTCCTTTTATGACTGAGATACCAAATAACAAAGAAAATAAGCATCAGTTTTTCTTTTCTTCCCTCCCCACCTCAACAAGACTTATTACCTTCTAGCGCATTCAAGAAAGTTCTTGCCCCCTTGTCAAAGATCAAGTAGGTGAATGTGCATGTATTTGTATCTCCTATTCTGTTCCCTTGATCCTCATGTCTATTTTTGTGCCAGTACCATGCTGTTTTTGTCATTGTAGCTTTGTAATATAACTTCAGCTCTGGTCTTGTTATGTCTCCTGCTTTGCTCTTGTTACCCAGGACTTTTTTTTTTTTTTTTTTTTTTTGCTATTCTGGGTCTCTTCAAGTTCCATAGGAATTGTAGGATTGTTTTCTCCAGTTCTGTGAAGAATTCTGTTAGTATTTTGATTGGGATTGCAAAAAGAACATCCAACAGAGTGAAAAGAAAACCCATGGAATGTGAAAAAATTTTTGCCAGCTGTTCCTCAGACAGAAGACTAATATCTAGAATATATACAGAACTAAAAAAAATTAGATCCCCCAAGTAAAAGAATGGCTATCATCAAGAAATCAAATAATAGCAAATGCTGGTGAGCCTGAGGTGAAAGGAACAGTCTACTTTGTTGATGGGAATGTAAACTAGTGCAACCACTGAGGAACCAGTATGAAGATTCCTCAAAAAACTAAAACAGGAAATTTCATTTGAATCAGTTATTCTCCTAGGTATCTTCCTGAAAGACTTAAAAAAATCATATTACAGTGATATATGCACATCCATGTTTATAGCAGCACAAATCATAATAATTAAATCATAGAAGCAGCCTATATGTCCATCAACAGAAGAATGGATAAAGAAAATGTGGTAGTTACACAAAATGACATACTACTCTGCCATAAAGAAAGGTAAACTTGAGCCATTTGTAGGAAAATGGATGCACCTTGAGACCATAATGTTAAATGAAATCAGACACACAAGCTTAAATACAGTATGGTTTCTCTTATGTGAGAAACTCAAGTTATAAATAAACAGCAAAATAAAAGATAGGTAATAGGAAGTACAAGGATAGATTTTCCTTAAGTGGAAAGAGGATCAAGAGACAAAGGAAGAGAGGGGAAAGAAAGGGGATGGAAAGAGGAGTGAAGATGCCTTACGTACATGTACCAACTTCAAGCAGGGGTGAATATCATGCACTTCAAGGATATTAATAAGAAAAGAAAGGACTGGCACATGGTGTGACCAGTTGCTCAGGAGTCACTAACTAAAGTACTTCTCTGCAGAGTACAATACAGCATTCTCTTCCAGGTGGCATCAGCCATTGTGGCAACCACAGGCTTTGCTGTGGAACGTGACTCAGAATTCTGCCTTGATGTGCTGAGGCTGCCTCATGATGAGCTTCATTGGAAATGTCTTTTGGTGAGGGGCAAGCCACACACTTCTTGTTTTCCTTCTCTGTATTCCTCCCAAGAGCCCTTTCTGAACTCCTGGGGTGAAAAAGAAAATAGTCTGAGATGGCGTTATTCTGTTTAAGCAAAGCCTTGACTGTGTGTGGGAGGCACTCCTCAAGCCATCACCGGATGGAGTGGTGAAAACTGGGTTTACTGCATGTCAAGAACAAGCAAAAGGGTAAATCATACTTCCTTTTAATTACTTTTTCAAATGCCAATTTATGTAAGAGCCAACTGGTTTGTTTTTCTTTCAGCATTTATCAAAGAATTTTTTGTAGCTCTGATATAAGCACTTTCTCCTTTGATTTGTAAAAGGCACAAAATAAACCATATGTGTTTCTTAATGACATGAATACTGAGTTTCTTAGTGACAGTAAGTTAAAGGTGGAGTATTTTGAAGATATTCTTTCATTTGTCTCTCATATTTAATCCAAAATTTGTGAAACTTCAGATTCCTCTCTTAACTTTGAGTTAAGAGTCTTAAGCTTCAGTTGGCAAATTATTTAAATTGTAAAACAGTCCTTGTTGAAGAAAGGACTATTTGATATTTCACAAAAAATTGTATAAACATTGTGAGTTTGGATTTGAGGGGGGAAAAAAGACATATTCCCAAGTACAGCTTGATAGAAACTTGGAATCAAACAAAATTTTTGATGATTCTGGAAAGTTCTAACTCTACCTCTGCTCTCATTAAGGAAATGACCCTGGACTAGAAGAACAAAGTGGTCACACAGGAAGTTACTTGAAATATTTGGGATGTTTCCAAAACAAAACTGCTACAACCAAAACAAGGTGAATACAGCCAACTATTTACTGAAGTGCTTTGTTCGTCATGCTTGAAACTACCAGTTCATCTAAGGAACCAACCACCAGTATGGTCCATCATGAAAATAATATCAAGGTATTAATCCAGGAAAGTTTCTGGAATAAAAAAACCTGTATCTAGTGACTCTGTTTTGGTGTGGGATGTTTTCTTTTGGGTATGGAAAAACATACATTTTATATGGAGGCAGAATACTTAAAAGACTTTTCAATTTAAAATGTATAATAACTGATGAGTATCAAGAAGAATATGAGAATCCTGGAGCGTGTGCGCGTGCACACACACACACACCCCAAAGAAAAGAAGAAAAAACTCTGCAATAAATCTGTTTATTTCTTTTTCTCATAGAATGATTGGCTGCTCCTACCACTTCCACAGCTGTGAACAGCCCAGATGTTCTCTCCTGAGAAGCCTTATCTCATAAGGGTTATGTTCCTTACAGAATGAGTCATTCTTTTCCATTCCCTGAAATATTATTTGAACACAACAAACCTAATCATTTTTCAAATCCTTGTACAACCCTTCAGTACAACTCTTTTAAATGCTAAATTGAACAATTGATGGAAGGCAGAATTAGACTGCCTATCATGGAGGATACATGGACCAATGGTCCTTCTTGCCCTGCCCTGGTAAGCGAGGTATGGGTGGTTTACTAGCTCTAACTAGTAGGATCAGGCTTGAATATTTGAACTCTAGAGAGGTGAGGGAGAGATCAAAAGATTGTAGAGACAGTCTCCATGGTGGCAGTGGTGGGAGTTCAGTAGAAAAGATAACATCAAGAATTCGCTGGCTGTGTCCAAGGTTGTTGGCATCAACAACCCTGCAGTAGTAGTTCTGGCATTGTGACCCTGAGAGAGTGTCCCCAAAGTGTTACATTAGCTGTATTTTCCTGCCACCCAACTTCTCCTGGTTCCTGACCACATTCTGAGACAGGATCTTTAGCTTTTCTAGTATTTCTGTGAACTCTCCAACTTCCATACAGTAAAGCCTTCAACTGTGGCCAGATTTGCCTTCTATTATTTCCATAAAGACTGCTCTGTTGTCTGCAAAGCAATTCCTTGAGGATCAAGCTTGTAAATGAGACTCTTTCTGAGTTTCTAGTGGTGACAGAAAGGTATGTATGTGCGAATCAATGGCTCATTATATAAATGAGGTGGGTTATCTCCAAAGAAATCTGGCAGAGAGAAAAGGAAACAAAATGCTCAGCATAAATTATTTTTATCCAGTCCTTTTTAAATGAGTTGCACTATTTTGATGAAAAAGTATTCAGGAGGTAGTGGTGTTATGTGCCCACTGACTCTTGCTGGTGCCTCTCTCTCTCTCTGATGGAGAGGACTGAACTCAGGACCTTACACATTCTAGGCAAGTACTTTAGCTACACCTCTAGCCCCAACTCCTGTGCTTTTCTCTTCCCCACAGGCTCATTTCTGTACCATAGGGTGTTGTGCTTTCCTCTCGGTAGAGTAAGAACCATGTCTTGCCTTGTTCTGTGTGTCTGTACTGGGCACTTGTTATATGGTACATGTCCATCACTCCCCTTCTCTTAGTTCCTGATGCTTATCAGGTATGTTTTAGAATAAGCTACTTTTGTTCCTTGTCTTTTAGTGCCCCAAAACTATATTAAATTAAGCTTGTGCTGGAGCAGAGGAAGCGAGGAAATCCCTTGGCGGTGGGTCATGGGATAGGTCTAATGCAGGTCTCTCCAGTATCTTCTTACTCTGGAGGTCAGACAGCAATTTAGGCAGAGCTTATGCTCCATCACTTTGAGCCCGGCAGGCTTTCACCTGCTGCCACTGCTGTGTGAGCAGAGAAATGCATTCAAGACCTGGAAAATTCTCAGGTTTCTCTTGGCTTTCACATTTCACCAGTGCTCATGTGTATGCCCTGTGCATGTCTAGATTTATAGACAGGGATGTGTAGAGAGGTGGTTATTTTCTCAGCCTTTCTATGGCCTGTCAGCTTCTAGGATGTCTGCATTTAATTTCTAGCTGGTCTGCTTAGTGCCTTCAATTGAGCTCCTCATATCAAATGGTGGAGCTGGCTCTGCATCTTCACCACTGGCCCCAAACCAAGTTCTCATCTCTTCCTGCCTCTGTAAGGTTTGCTTCGGGTTCTGCATCTGGAGTGTGGTTGGAAGTGACAAGAACACACTCAGGCAGGATACCATGTACTTCTCTACTCTATTCAACCACATATGGTAATTATTTTTAAGTGGGAGATCTTCACAATATTTTCATCTTTTTGGAGGCACTTTCAATGCCTTGGAATGGTTCATTTGAACACTTTTAATCTACTACTATACTTGTTCCCTATGGAGGGGAATTATCTGACCTCATGCTGCTTTTGCTGGGAATTGTCTTGTAATTGTTCGGAGAAATAAGATAAATAAATTTAAATTCTCATATATATGAGTGTTTATATTTCTACAGGAGAAAAATAAAATTATTCTTGATAGAAGGTCATAACTACAAAGTTATTTTCTTATCTACACACAAGGAGTATTCTTCATTTCCCCCGTTGCTCTGTGGGATGTTCTAGATGGATATATCCATCAGAGGTTTTTAGCAGCTGCAGCATTTGGAGTGTTTTATTGTGAAATCTGGCTAGCCAAATTAGGCTAACTCCTTTGAGATACATCTGAACCATTTTTAATGATGAAAAGTTACACTGTTTCCCCTTTTCAAACCATTTGTAGAAATAGAATATCATTTTCCATGAGCCTACTTTTATATGTACCCTTCTCCTTCTATTATGTGTTTTATAGATTTCATTGTTCAGATTTCTCTCTTCTTTTACCCTTTCTCTAACAGTACGATTGTCTTTTTCTTTTTTAATTATAAGCTATCTTTTCTCTCTTATTTCAATATGAGGTTATAAATAAAGGATGAGAACATTATGTTTAATAATTTAATTATTTTCTTTCAAAATACTTTCCCTTTTGAGCTTAGAGAAATATTTATTATATGAGGCAACTAGAATCTATTGAATAATCCAATTATGCTTTCTGCATCTGATACTGACAAAAATCTCAAGAGAGAAAATAATAAGGAACAAACAAATCTCTCAACCTGTTTTTCAGTCTTTACAAATCCAAGATCCCTTTAAATAAGAAAATATTCTCACAGTGCTATTGATATTATATGAAATGTATAACAAAAACTAACAGTCCTGTTTAATTTGAGGATACTTCAAACTATCGTTGAACTTCAATGGAGGTGGAGATTAGAGCATCAAAATTCATTGGAACACTGTTGTACTTTTAAAATTCTCACGTGTAATTAATTAGATCCCCTGAGAAGAAAAATTAGCTAATATGACTGAATAGCATCAAAATCTCAAATGCAACATGGATTTGTTGGGACAGACTGAGAAACCCCATCCTCGCTGCTTAAGAGACTGTTAGATTATTATCAACTCTAAAATCAGCTATTGTTGCAAACCAAAGATAAAGAAACAATATCAGACTAAACATTTGATGATTCCTTTTCTCTCAACCTGTTTTTCAGTCTTTACAAATCCAAGATCCCTTTAAATAAGAAAATATTCTCACAGTGCTATTGATATTATATGAAATGTATAACAAAAACTAACAGTCCTGTTTAATTTGAGGATACTTCAAACTATCGTTGAACTTCAATGGAGGTGGAGATTAGAGCATCAAAATTCATTGGAACACTGTTGTACTTTTAAAATTCTCACGTGTAATTAATTAGATCCCCTGAGAAGAAAAATTAGCTAATATGACTGAATAGCATCAAAATCTCAAATGCAACATGGATTTGTTGGGACAGACTGAGAAACCCCATCCTCGCTGCTTAAGAGACTGTTAGATTATTATCAACTCTAAAATCAGCTATTGTTGCAAACCAAAGATAAAGAAACAATATCAGACTAAACATTTGATGATTCCTTTTCCTGAAGCTTTTCGAGTATACAATTAAGCACCATGGTTTAATATAAATAAAAACAAAAAACAAGCATCATTTTTGAAGTCTAGTCACTAGACTTAACTAGTATAGTGGTTTTGAGTAGATGCTATCATGGTTTTACCTTAAATTGTGATATTTGTGATAACAGCATCATTAGTTCCTTCTCATTAGTCTTAAAGATACTAATACCCTAACAGACCTTCCTTCGTTTCTTCTGTTCAACATTTTCCTACAACTCCAGCGTGTTTTTGTTAAACTCCCTTCCTCTCCAGCTCAATGTTCTTTTCCCTTGACATTGTCCTCTTTCCTCCCAGAATTCATTTTCCTCTTTTTCTTTTTCCAGCTCTGCCAGCTGTATGATTCTGGAAGAATTACGCAACTCTCCTTGACCCAGTTTCCTCACCTGTAAAGTATTAATAATCATTCTTTTGATTTATGAAGGCCTATAAAGATCCTTAATTAATACAAGTTCTCTTCCCTTCTCTTCCTGATAAGGTTTGGTTTATTTTCCTACTCCTGTTACTGTATCAATGCTTGGCACATAAGAGGTTCATAGGATACATTTATTGAAGAAATTAATATGCCATCTATGAATGTAGGTTATACGTCAAGCATTCTTCATCCTGAGTAAAGCAAACCATTTATATAAAGTTTGATCTATTTCTTAGTCTTTTATTTTCTGCATTTTCCAACCAAGGTTGAATTTTCCAGTTTTCTTTGGTTCTCAGAAACTTGCAGATTGTAACTAGAAGGATCAGTCACCATTGCTCAGATGTTTATAGACCTTTGATTGACAATGTTCAAGTCACTTTTTAGCCTCATGCCTTGTTCTGGAGTAAGAACCACTTGCCCGTGATGATCTTTTGCTTTTGTCATCTCAGTCATTTTCTCCTGGGTGGGGACAGTCACTTCGCATTGATTGAATGTCTATCTGCATTAGGAAATGAGAGTACAAAGATAAAAGTCCAATACCCTATCCCCTAAAAAAGTGTTTGTCTAATGGAAGAGACATTTTAGTCACAGATGATCATATTTCACTATAATAAGAACTCTGACAGAGGAAAACAAGGTTTGTACTTAGCTAATTAGTTAATTCAGTAACCTTGCAATGGTTGTGCATTATGAACCAAACATTGTTCCAGACTTTGGGGAAAGCAATGGCTACCAAAATAGACTAGAATGCTATGCACATGAAAACTGTATTTAATTGCAGAGAGACAGGTCAGCTACAAAAACAAACAAATGAAATAATTTCAGGAGAATAAATCAAGGCAAATATTGAACTATACTAATAGCTACTTTAGGTTGAGTACTTAGGGAAGGGAATTTTTTTTTCACTTTATTTTTTTTAAACTGTGTATACTTTTATTGGTACACTTTAGGTATACAGTATACTGACATTCATCATTGGAAATTTTCACCTTTACATACTCTCATGGTTCTTACTTTTTCCCCCTTCCCCTGCCCTCCATATTTACAAAGACTTTGTTTCCTTTTTTTCATTTTCTCATATTAATTCCATTCCCTTCTTTCCTTTCCCCTACCCCTCCCACTTCCTCTTTCCCTTTGCCCCTTTTCTTCCTATTTCACATTATCTATTATACCTTTTAGTCCTTATTTACACTTTCAGTTTCTCACACTAGAGAAACTATTTGATATTTACACATGTGTGTCCTGTTTATTTCACTTAAGAGTATGGCCTCGATAAGCATCCATTTAGCTTTAAATGTCTCTAATTTCTCTTTTTTATGGCTGAGTAATACTCCATTTTATTTTAAAAACCCCACATTTTCTTTATCCAGTCTCCAGTTGATGGGCATTTGGGCTGTTCCCAAGTTTCAGATATTACAAACTGTGCTGCTAAGAACATGGGTGCACATACAACACTGTGGTATGATTCTTTTAATTCTTTGGGAAAGATACACAGCAGGGGAATAGCTGGGTCAAATGGGACTTCCAGTCCTAGTTCTTTGAGGTATCTCCATACTGATTTCCACAGTGCTTGCACCAGTCCACACTCCCACCAGCAGTGGAGCAGGGTTCCTCTTTCCCCACAGCCCCACCAGCAGTTGTTATTGGTTGATTTCATGATAGCAGCCATTCTTTCTGGAGTGAAGTGGAATCTCAGCGTTGTTTTCATTTGCATCTCTCGAATGATCAGTGACGTTGAACATTTTTTCATGTATTTATTTGCTATTTCTACTTCTTTGTCTGAGAAATGTCTGCTCCTTTCAGATGCCCATTTTTGGACTAGGTCTTTAAATTTGAGAGGTCTGATTTTTTTTAAGTTCTTTATAGATTTGAGATAGTAGACCTTTGTCTGAGGGACTACTGGTGAAAATTTTTTCCCACATTGTGGGTTGTCTCTTCACACTGCTGGTTGTCTTTTCTCTTGCTGTGCAGAAGCTTTCTAGTAACAAGAGATCCCACTTGTTGATTCTCTGTGCTAGTTCACAGGCAACTGAGGTTTTGTTCGTACAATCTTTTCCTACACCAATGTCTTCAAGAGTTCGACCTAACCTCTGTTCCAACCGGTTCAGTGTTTCCATTTTAATATTTAGATCTTTAATGCATTTCAATTTTAGTTTAGTGCATGGTGAGAGATCTAGGTCTAGTTTTAGTCTTTGGCAAGTTGAAACCTGATTTCTCAAGCACCATTTATTAAAGAGGCTATCTTTCATCCAGTGAGGGTGTTTGGCTCATTTGTCAAAGATGAGGTGGCTAAGTTTGTCTGGAGTTGTTTCTGCATCTTCTAATCTGTTCCACTGGTCCTCAAGTCTGTTTCTTTGCCAGTACCATGCTGTTTTTATCACAGTAGCTTTGTAGTATGGTTTCAAGTTGGGGATTGTAATACCCCCTGCCATGTCTGTTACCTAGACTTGCTTTTGCTATACTGGGTCTCTTCTTATTCCAAATGAATTTTTGGATTGTTTTCTCAAGGTCCATGAAGTATGCTGCTGGGATTTCAATTGGGATTGCATTGAATTTATATAGCAGTTTTGGAAGTATGGCCATTTTCACTACGTTGATCCTTCCTACCCAGGAGTAAGGGATGTCTTTCCATTTTCTGATATCACCTTCAATCTCTCTTTTGAGAGTGCTATAGTTTTCAGAGAAGAGGTCTTTGATTTCTTTTGTTAGGATGATTCCTAGGTATTTCAGTTTTTTGGATGCTATTGTGAAAGGAATTATTTGCCCTATTTCTCTCTCAGTGAGTCTGTCATTGGTGTAGAGGAAAGCTATTGATTTTTGTGTGTTGACCTTTTAACCAGCTACTTGACTCAATTTGGTTTTTAAGTCTAGAAGACTTTTGGTGGAGTTCTTGGGGTCTTCTATATAGAGTATCATGTCATCTGCAAATAATGACAATTTGACTTCTTCATTTCCTATTTTTATTCCTTTTATTTCTTTCTCTTGTCTAATTGCCATGGCTAATGTTTCCAGAACTATATTGAACAGTAGTGATGATAGTGGACATCCTTGTCTTGTTCTTGATTTTAGTGTGACTGATTTCAGTTTTTGACCATTTAGTATGATACTGGCTATTGGTTTTTCATAGATGGCTTCTATCAGTTTGAGGTAGAGACCATCTATTCCAATTTTTGTAAGGTTTTTATCATAAATGCATGTTGGTTTTTGTCACATGCTTTTTCTGCATCTATTGAGATGATCATATGGTTTTTGTCCTTGACTCTATTGATATAATATATTACATTGACTGATTTGAGTATGTTGAACCATCCCTGCATTCTGGGGTGAATCCTACTGGGTCAGGGTGTATGATCTTCTTGATGATCTTTTGCATTCTATTTGCCAGTATCTTATTAAGGATTTTTGCATCTATGTTCATTAGTGAGATTGGCCTGTAGTTCTCTTTTTCAGTTGGGTCTTTCTCTGCTTTGGGGATCAAGGTGATGCTTGCTTCCAGGAATGAACTCAGGAGTATTGCTTCTCTTTCAATTTCATTGAAGAGTTTACACAGTAGTGGGAGTAATTCCTCTGTAAATGTCTTGTAGAAATCAGTGGTGAAGCCATCAGGACCCACCTGGGCTTTTCTTAGTTTGTAAGTTTTTAATTATGTTTTCAATTTCATTGAATGATATTGAGATGTTCAGAATTTTTAGGTCTTCTTCATTCAACTTCAGTAATTCCTACTTATCTAGGAATCTGTCCATTTCTTCTGTGTTTTCCATCTTATTGGCATATAGCTTCTTGAAGTAGGTATTGATGGTCCTCTGGATTTCTGCTGGGTCTGTTGTAATTTCATCCTTTTCGTTCCTAATTGCATGGATATGAGCCTTTTCTTTCCTTTTTCTGATAAGATTGGCTGAGGGTTCATCAATTTTGTTTATTCTTTCAAAGAACCAACTCTTGACTTCATTGATTTTTTTATTGTTCTCTTAGTCTCCATTGCATTGATTTCTGCCCTGATCTTTATAATTTTCTCCTTGCTATGGGCTTTGGGTTTGTCCTGCTCTTCTTCTTTTAGAAGCTTGAGGTTCAGCATCAGGTTGTTTAATTGGGCTCATTCTGTTTTCCTAATATGAGTATTCACTGCTATGAATTTTCCTTGTAAGACTGCTTTCATTGTGTCCCATAGATTTCAATATGTTGTATGGTCATTGTCATTTAATTGTAGGAACTATCTGATTTCTTCTTTAATTTCCTCTATGACCCATTGGTCATTCAGAAGTGTGTTGTTCAATTTCCATGTGTTTATGAAATTTTTTTGGTTTCTTTTGCTATTGATCTCCAATTTCATCACACTGTGATCTGATAATATACAGAGCATAACTTCAACTCCTTTACACTTACCTAAATATGTTCTATGAGTGAGTATGTGGTCTATTTTGGAGAATGACCCATGTGCAGCTGAAAAGAATGTGTATTCTGATTTTGTGGGGTGGAAGACTCTGTAAACATCTGTTAAGTTCATTTGTTCAAGAGTTTGATTGAGTTCTAGTATTTCCTTGCTCGTTTTTGGTCTGGTTGATCTCTCTATTTGTGACAATGGGATATTGAAGTCCCCCACTACTATTGTATTAGTGCTTATATGATTTTTCATGTCTGTTAGTATGTGTTTTATTTAGCTGGGCACACTAGTGTTTGGTGCATAGGTATTTATGATTGTCATCTCTTCCTGTTGGATTGTTCCCTTTACAAGGATGTAGTGTCCTTCTTTGTTTCTCTTAATCAGTGTGGGTTTGAAATCCACTTGGTCTGCAAAGAGGATAGCTACTCCTGCTTTTTTTCAGGTTCCTGTCGCATGGAGTATTGTTTTCCACCCTTTTACTTCCAGTCTATGAGTTTCTTTTTGAATTAAGTGTGTTTCTTGTATGCAGCATATTGTTGGATCTTGATTCTTGACCCATTCTGCCAGTCTATTTCTTTTGATTGAGACCATTACCTTTGATGGTTATAACTGATACATATTGAGTTATCATTGTCATGACTTTTTCTTTTTGTTGGATTCTCCCCCTTTGCTTTTAATTTCTTGTCATGCCCAGTGCATTCTTTCTGCTAGGCTTTCTGGGGTTGTGTTCCTCATTGTCTTTTCCTAGGATTTTGTCTAAATTTTGTTGGAGTGCTGGTTTGGTATTTATAAAGTTCCTCAGGTGCTCTTTGTCATGAAAGTATCTTATTTCTCCATCAATTTTGAAAGATAGTTTTGCAGGGTACATCAATCTGGGTTAGAGGTTGTTTTCCCTTAGGCCCTGGAACACATCACTCCATGGTCTTCTTGCCTTTAGGGTTTGCATTGAGAAGTCTGCTGTGATTCTGACGGGCTTTCTTTTGTATGTGATTTGTTTCTTTTCTTTACCTGCTTGTAGAACTTTGTTCTTCTGTTGGGTTTCTGGAATCTTAACAATTATAAGCCTATGTGTAGAATTTTTTTTAATCAAGGCTAGTTGGAGTCCTATATGCCTCACTTTTCTGTATGTCAAATTCTTTTCCCCTGCTTGGCAAGTTTTCTGCCGTCACTTCTGTGAACAGTTTTTTTCTGTCATCTGCACTCTCTCCTGTTTCTTCATTGACTCCAGCCAGTCTTATGTTTTTCTTCTTTGCATCATCTATCAGCTGGTGGATTGATTTCTCATAGTCCCTTACAATTTTAAAGAAATTTTTCTTTTCCTGCTCACTAATTGAAATCTTATCTTCTAAATCTGAAATTCTCTGTTCACATTGGCTCATTCTGCTGTGTAGACTTTCAATGGAGTTTTCAATCTCCTGGATATCTGTTTGCATCTGTTTTATTTATTGCATTTGTTTTCTATGTTGGGATTCCATCATGTTCCTCTGTTCCTCTATTTTTTTTTATCTATGTCTTCTCTAGATTTAGTAATCATGTCTTGTACTATGGGCACAATCTCTGCTGTTATGTGAGAAGTTATTTCTAATTTCATTTTTTCCAGATTCTCTTTCATTGCTAGTTCAGGGAGTCCAGGTGGTTGAGTTTCAGATTGTTCCATCTCCTTTCCCTTTGAGGCTGCTTTAGGTGATCTGGAAGTCTGGTTCTGAGGCTTGTTTACATGTCTTCTCATTTAGATGGGGGGTGTGGAGTATTGCTTATGCCTGCTTGGCTCACCTCCTCTGTGATGGGAGCAGTGGTAGGTTGGCCTGGAAGCCTCCTCTGCACTGGGAGCTGTGGCACGTTGACCTGGAAGCCTCCGCTGTACTGGGACCTGTTAGGGAAGGGGATTTTTGAAGAGGAGACATTTGGTCAAAGCCCTGAAGATCAGTCAGAAATAGGACACATGAACAGCTGGGAGAAAATTTTCAGTAAAGGGAAAAGCAGTTGCAACGGTCAGGTGGTACAAACAAGCTTGGTGAAATGATAGATTTCAAAGGGAAGATGGGTGATGAAGTAAGATCTGTGGCTGCTGTGTGGCAGATGAAAGGGTAGAAGATTGTATGTAGCAGAGCCAGAAGCCCACCTGGACAACAGTGGTGTGGGCGCACAGGCCCCAGGCAAAGGCCCACCCAGATACCATCAGTATATGAATGCAGGCCCCAGCCAGAAGCCTGCCTGGACAACAGCTTCACAGGCATACAGGCCCCAGCCAGAAACCCACCTGGACACCATTGGTAAGGGACACAGGCCTCAGTCAGAGCAGCACAGTTTAGGGATCCAGAAGGCCATCATTCTGGGCCCAGGAATTGGTGCAGCAGTGAGCAGTAGAGAGAAGGCCTCTCTGAGGCTTGTTGAGAATTGAAGCCCACTGGGAAACCAAAGAGTCACCTCAATAAAGGCACAACAGACTATGGTGGTTGGTGAGTTGTTGGGGTCAACACCTTCCACTGGAATCAGACTTGTTTCAGGGGAAGGGTAGCTTGAACCTGTGGTAGAACTGTGCAGAGTTCAAAGCAGAAGGAGGTTAGGGAGCTCAATTACAGCCTCACAGCCAGAAACCAGCCTGAACTTCAGTGGACTATGGCTGGTTGGCTGAAATCAGTTGACACAAATCTATACACTACTCATGTTGTCCACTGGGGACAACAGAGACACACCTTGAAGGGGACATTTTGTCTTTTTTTCTCCTTCTTCTTCATTCCTCACTTTTCTTGTTCCTGTTTTTGTCCTTCTTTTTGGTACCAGGAATCGAACTTAGGACCTTGCGCTTGCCAGGCAGGTGCAGGGCCACTGAGCTACATCCCCGGTCCCTCAATTGTTCTTATTTTTATAAGAGTGAGAATACACTTTCTGGTTTTCTGTTGCTGCCAGTTTGTTCTGTTCTTGCTTTTGTTCCTTCTTTCTCTCTTTTCCTTCTGTCTTCACCAGTTTCTCAAAGTTCCCATGATCTTCCTGTGTCTTCTAACATTACCTCTAACTTTTCCCTCTCTTTCTATTTCTCTACCACACAAATCCTTCTAAATATCCCAAGAGGGCAAATTCACTATGTTGAAGAGCTTACTTACTGCAAATATATTTCTGGTCGATTCTAGATTTTCATATATAACCACAAGTCTGGTTCATGTGATCAAAGGTGGTAGATTAATAGTTACCACAGGTTGTCACTTTCTGGGCTGTATTTGATGCTATTGTTGATGCTGATTATATTACTTTGGCCACAGTGACGTGATTGTTCTAGTCAGTTGTCCTTCCTGGTATACCAAGACTAAGATTACCTAATGGCCATTTCAAAGAGAACAACTAAACTTGGAAGGCAACCCAAGAAGTAGCCATTCAATAAAGGATCTAAATACTAGCAATAAAGATACTCGCAATAAGCATTTTACAAGCAGCATCCCAGGGATTAAACCAAAAACATCAACAAAAACAATAAGAAAATATAGAAATGGAAAGACACCTAAACAAGACTCAAAACCAGACTTCTAGATCACCAAAAGAAAATCCAAGGGGCAACAAGATGGAACAATCTGAAACTCAGTCACCTGGACTCCCTTAACTGGCAACAAAAGAGGACCTGGAAAAAATAAAATCAGAAATAATTTCTCAGATAACAACAGAGATGGTGTCCTTAGTAAAAGACATGATTAATAACTGTAAAGCAGACTCAAAAAAAAAAAAATGACAGAGCTCAAGAACATGATGGAATCCCAGCATAGGAAAGCAATGGAATCCATAAAACAAATTCAAACAGATATCTGGGAAATTAAAAATTGAAAGTTTATGAAGCAGAATGAGCCAATGTGAAGAAGATAGAATATCTGATATAGAAAACAGGATTGTGATTAATGACCAGGAAAAGAAAAATTTCTTAAAAATAGCAAGGAACCATGAGAAATCAATCCAGCAGCTGCTAGATGATGCAAAGAAGAATAACACAAGACTGAGTGGAGTCAATGAAGAAATGCAAGATACTGAAAATGATAAAAAACTGTTTACAGAAGTAATGGAAGAAAACTTCCCATGCAGGGGAAAAGAATTTGACATACAGATAAGTGAGGCATATAAGACTCCAACTAGCCATGATAAAAAATATCTACACCTAGGCATATAATAGTCAAGATTCCAAAAACCCAACAGAGGAGAAAAATATTACAAACAGTTAGAGAAAAGAAACAAATCAGATACAAAGGAAAGCCCATCAGAATCACAGCAAACTTCTAACCACAAACCCTCAAGACAAGAAGAGCCTGGAGTGAAGTATTTCAAGGCCATCAAAAATTATAATGGACCCAGCAGAAATCCAATGGACACAGCAGAAATCCAGAGGATCATGAGTATCTACTTTGAGAAACTATACACCAGTAAGATGCAAAACACAGAAGAAATAGACAGATTTCTAGATACATATGAAATACCAAAGTTGAATGAAGAAGACCTAAAAATTCTAAACAACCCAATATCAATCAATGAAATTGAAAACATAATTTAAAAACTTACCAACAAAGAAAAGCCAGGGTTCTGATGGATTCACTGCTGAATTCTACAAGACATTTAGAGAATACCACTGCTGTTTAAACTCTTCAAAGAATTTGAAAGGGAAGCAATACTCCCAAATTCATTCCTGGAAGCATCACCTTGATTCCCAAAGCAGGGAAAGACCCAACCGAAAAAGAGAACTATAGCCCAATCTCGCTAATGAACATAGATGCAAAAATCCTCAATAAGATATTGGCAAAGAGAATGCAGAAGATCATCAGGCTGAGGATTTAGCTCAGTGGTTTCGCCACCTGCTGCGCAAGCACAAGGGCCTGAGTTCGATTCCTGGTACAAAAAAAAAAAAGATAATACACTGTGACGAAGTGGGATTCATCCCAGGGATGCAGGGATGGTTCAACATATGCAAATCAATAAATGTAATACACTACATTAACAGAGCCAAGGATAAACACCATATGATCATCTCAATAGATGCAGAAAAAGCATTTGACAAAATCCAACACTCATTCCTGATAAAAACCCTACAAAAATTGGAGTAGACAGTCTCTACCTCAACCTGATGAAAGCCATCTATGAAAAACCAACAGCCAACATCATGCTAAATGGTCAAAAACTGAAATCCTTTACACTAAAATCAGGAACAAGACAAGGATGTCTACTATCACCACTCCTGTTCAATATAGTTCTGGAAACATTAGCCTCAGCAATTAGACAAGAGAAAGAAATAAAAGGAATAAAGATAGGAAATGAAGAAGTCAAACTGTCATTATTTGCAGATGACATGATACTTTAAAAAAAGACCCCAAGTACTCCACCAAAAGTCTAGACTTAATAACCAAATTCAGTAGACTAGCTGGATACAAAGTCAGCACACAAAAATCAATAGCCTTCCAGTACACGAACAACAGACTCACTGAGAGAGGAACTGGAGAAATAATTTCTTTCACAATAGCATCCAAATAAATGAAATACCTAGGAATCAATCTAACAAAAGAAATAAAAGGCCTTTACTCTGAAAACTATAACACTCTGAAAAAAGAGATTGAAGAAGACATCAGAAAATGGACAGACATCCCTTTGCTCCTGGGCAGGAAGAACCAATATAGTGAAAATGGCCATATTTCCAAAACTGCTATATAGATTCAATGCAATCCCAATTGAAATTCCAACAGCATATTTCACAGAACTAGAGAAAACAATCCAAAAATTCATTTGGAATAAGAGACCTAGAATAGCAAAAGCAATTCTAGGAAACAAAGACAAGGTATCAAAATCCCCAACTCAAAAGTATACCACAAAGCTACTGTGATAAAAAAAAACAACAACAACAACAGTATAGTACTGACAAAGAAACAGACTCAAGAATCAATGCAACAAATTAGAAGATGCAGAAACAACCCCAGACACACTCAGCCACCTCATCTTCGTTCTTTTTTTGTTTGTTTTTTGGTACCAGGGATGGAACTTGGGTCTTTGTGCTTGTGAGGCAGGTGGCAGAACCACTGAGCTAAATCCCCAGCCCTGCCACCTAATCTTTGACAAAGGAGCCAAACATTCTCACTGGAGGAAAGATAGCCTCTTTAATAAATGGTGCTGGAAAAATTGGGCTTCAACTTGCCAAAGATTAAAACTAGACCTATATCTCTCACCATGCACTAAACTAAAATTGAAATGGATTAAAGATCTAAATATTCAAACAGAAATACTGAACCGGCTGGAACAGAGGTTAGGTAGGACTCTTGAAGACATTGGGGTAGGAAAAGATTTTAAGAAAACCTCAGTTGCCTGTGAACTAGCACAAACAATCAACAAGTGGGATCTCTTCCTATTACAAAGCTTCTGCACAGCAAGAGAAATGACCAACAGCGTGAAGAGACAACCCACAATGTGGGAAAAAACTTTTACCAGCTGTTCCTCAGACAAAGGTCTACTATTTAGAATCTATAAAGAACTTAAAAAAAATCAGACCTCCCAAATTTAAAGACCCAATCCAAAAATGGATATCTGAAATGAACAGACATTTCTCAGACAAAGAATTATACACACCAAATAAACATATGAAAAAAATGTTCAACATCACTGGTCATTCGAGAGATGCAAATGAAAACAATACTGAGATTCCACCTCACTCCAGAAAGAAGGGCTGCAATCAAGAAATTAACCAATAACAAATGCTGGCAGGATTGTGGGGAAAAAGAAACCCTTCTCCACTGTTGGTGGGAGTGCAGCCTGGTGCAACCACTGTGGAGATCAGTATGGAGATACCTCAGAAAACTAGGATTAGAAGTTCCATTTGACCCAGCTATTCCCTTGCTGGGTATCTTCTCAAAAGAATTAAAAGAATCATAACACAGTGATATATGCGCACCCATGTTTATAGTGGCACAGTTTGTAATAAATAAATCTTGGAAACAGCCCAAATGCCCATCAACTGGTGACTGGATAAAGAAGATGTGGTTTTTAAATAAAATGGAGTACTACTCTGTCATAAAGAATGAGAAACTAGAGACATTTATGGCTAAATGGATGCATATTGAGGCCATACTCTTACATGAAACGGATAGGGCACATATGTGTAAATACCAAATAGTTTCTCTAGTGTGAGAAACTGAAAGTGTAAATGAGAATCAAAATATATAATAGATAATGGGAAATGGAAAGAAAAGGTTCAAAGAGGAAGGGGAAGGGGAAGTGTGAAGGGTATGTGAAAGGTAAGAAGGGAAAGGAAAAAATATGTGAAAAAGAACAAGATGGGAACAAAGTCTCTGTAAATAGGGAGGTGTGGAGGGGTTGAAGGGAGGGCAGGGGAATGGAGAAAAAAGAAGAACCAACATATATCATGTGAAGATGCAAATTCCCAATGATGAATGTCATCATATTGTATACCTAAAATGTACTGATAAACTTAATGAATTTAAAAAAATTAAAGGAAAACATGGAAATAGAGCTTTTCCCAATAAGGAGCAGAAGAAGGGTTGGAGGGAGGAGAGTGGAGGGGAAGGAAATTTTAAAAAAAGAATTAAGATGTGTTATGTACATGTACAAATTCCCCATGATGAATGTGAACATTATGTACTGCAAACATGTGCTAATAAAAAAATTTAAAAATGTAAAAACCTAAAATAGCAAAAGATTATTAGAAATAAAAAATCTACAGAAATAAGATACCAGGGTGTTACCAAGTTCTGGGGTGCTAGGAACCCCTTTCAGAGATTTTTTTCTAGGTTCTTCTCTTGAACAAAGAACTGGTCAAGACAAGCACAAAGGGTAGTGAGATTTTGTATTTATTAAAAGTAAGAAAAGAAACATGCTGTGCAGAGTGAGTGTGAGCCAATTAAAAGTAGGAAAAGCAGTATACTCTACTGGGGGGCAAGAGGGTCACCATGAAGGAGAGCACTGTGCCTAAGAGCTTAATGGTAGCCATCTTTGTATTTCCCACTCCTTGGACTGACCTCAGGTCTAAATCATCCTATCAAAAACTTGTTTGAGGGGCTCAGTGGTTCCACTGCCTGCCTCACAAGTGCAAGGACCTGTTTGATCCCCAGTACCAAAAAAATAAAACTTGTTTGAGTTCTCATGAGAAGAATTGAAGTTAGCACTTTTTGATTGGAACTGTTTTTCTGTACATGTCCTGGCATGCGCACTTGCTCAATCAACGGTTTGCCACACCCTAATCTCCTGCCTCAAGAGTATGAGCTATTGGATCATTTGGGTAGGTGTTAAAGCATCCAAAAATGATGTCAAATGTTTGGTGGAGACAGAGCTTGATTTCTGCACATATACTTACTCCCCAAGAATGTTAATTTCACACTATCAAGGATGTAAATTACATACACATACATCCAGTTTTATTTTATTTATTTATTTATTTTTGTATTAAATTCTTTTATTGGTACATTGTAGGTATACAACACAATTACATTTCTCATTGGGAATTGTACCTTTACATAATGCATCTTGCTTCTTATTTTGTCCCCATTCCTAGCCCTCCCTTCACGCCCTTCACCCTTCCCTATTTACAAAGACTTTATTTCCATTTTTTCCATTTCTCAGCATTTTTTCCTTTCCCTTCTTTCCTTTCCCCTGTGCCTCCCACTACTCCTACCCCTTTGGACCTTTTCTTCCTATTTTACATTATTGATTATTCATTCTAATCCATGGTACATTTTAGGTATACAATATAAT
Source organism: Heterocephalus glaber (assembly GCF_053883595.1). Lineage (NCBI taxonomy): Eukaryota > Metazoa > Chordata > Mammalia > Rodentia > Bathyergidae > Heterocephalus > Heterocephalus glaber. The sequence goes on along the minus strand of NW_028258173.1, from coordinate 12,501,463 downwards.
GACATTCATCATTGGAAATTTGCACCTTTACATAGTCTCTCTTGGTTCTTGTTTTTCACCCTTGCCCAGCCCTCCCTTCAACCCCTCCAGCCCTCCCTATTTACAAAGATTTTGTTCCTATTTTTCCATTTTCTCATATTAATCCCACTCCCTTCTATCCTTTCCCTTAGCCCTCCCACTTCCTCTCCCTTTGCCCTTTTTCTTCCTATTTCACATTACCTATTATACATTTAGTACTTATTTACACTTTCAGTTTCTCACACCAGAGAAACTATTCGGTATTTACACATGTGTGTCCTATTTATTTCACTTAAGAGTATTGCCTCAATATGCATCCACTTAGCTATAAATGTCTCTACTTTCTCATTTTTTATGGCTGAGTAGTACTCCATTTTATTAAAAAACCACATTTTCTTTATCCAATCTCCAGTTGACGGGCATTTGGGCTATTTCCAAGTTTTAGCTATTACAAACTGTGCTGCTATGAACATGGGTGCACATATATCACTGTGGTATGATTCTTTTAATTCTTTGGGGGAAGATCCCCAGCAGTGGAATAGCGGGGTCAAATGGGATTTCCAGTCCTAGTTCTTTGAGGTATCTCCATACTGATTTCCACAGTGCTTGCACCAGCCCACACTCCCACCAGCAGTGGAGCAGGGTTCCTCTTTCCCCACAGCCCCACCAGCATTTGTTATTGGTTGATTTCATGATAGCAGCCATTCTTTCTGGAGTGAAGTGGAATCTCAGCTTTGTTTTCATTTGCATCTCTCGAATGATCAGTGACGTTGAACATTTTTTCATGTATTTATTTGCTATTTCTACTTCTTTGTCTGAGAAATGTCTGTTCATTTCAGATGCCCATTTTTGGATTGGGTCTTTAAATTTGGGAGATCCGATCTTTTTAAGTTCTTTATAGATTCGAGATAGTAGACCTTTGTCTGAGGAAGAGCAGGTGAAGATTTTTTCCCACATTGTGGATTGTCTCTTCACACTGCTGGTGGTTTCTCTTGCTGTGCAGAAGCTTTTTAATAAGAAGAGATCCCATTTGTTGATTGTTTGTGCTAGTTCACGGACAACTGAGGTTTTGTTCATAAAATCTTTTCCTACACCGATGTCTTCAAGGGTTCTACCTAACCTCTGTTCCAACTGGTTCAGAGTTTCTATTTGAATATTTAGATCTTTAATCCATTTTGATTTTAGTTTAGTGCATGGTGAGAGATACAGGTCTAGTTTTAATCTTTGGCAAGTTGAACCCCAATTTTTCCAGCACCATTTATTAAAGAGGCTATCTTTCCTCCAGTGAGGGTGTTTGGCTCCTTTATCAAAGATGAGATGGGTGAGTGTGTCTGGCATTGTTTCTGCATCTTCTAATCTGTTCCACTGGTCCTCAAGCCTGTTTCTTTGCCACTACCATGCTGTTTTTATCACAGTAGCTTTGTAGTAGAGTTGCAGGTTGGGGATTGTGATACCCCCTGCCATGTCTCTGTTACCTAGAATTGCTTTTGCTATTCTGGGTCTCTTCTTATTCCAAATGAATTTTTGGATTGTTTTCTCGAGGTCTATGAAGTATGCTGCAGGGATCTCAATTGGAATTGCATTAAATCTATATAGCAGTTTTGGAAGTATGGTCATTTTCACTATATTAATCCCTCCTCCCCAGGAGCAGGGGATGTCTGTCCATTTTTTGATATCGTCTTCAATCTCTCTTTTCAGAGTGTCATGGTTTTCAGAGAAGAGGTCTTTGATTTCTTTTGTTAGGATGATTCCTAGGTATTTCAGTTTTTTGGATGCTATTGTGAAAGGAATTATTTGCCCTATTTCTCTCTCAGTGAGTCTGTCATTGGTGTAGAGGAAAGCTATTGATTTTTGTGGGTTGACCTTGTAACCAGCTACTTGACTGAATTTGGTTATTAAGTCTAGAAGACTTTTGGTGGAGTTCTTGGGGTCTTCTATATAGAGTATCATGTCATCTGAAAATAATGACAGTTTGACTTCTTCATTTCCTATCTTTATTCCTTTTATTTCTTTCTCTTGTCTAATTGCCACGGCTAATGTTTCCAGAACTATATTGAACAAGAGTGGTGATAGTGGACATCCTTGTCTTGTTCCTGATTTTAGTGTGATGGATTTCAGATTTTGACCATTTAGTATGATATTGGCTGTTGGTTTTTCATAGATGGCTTCTATCAGTTTGAGGTAGAGACCATCTATTCCAATTTTTGGTAGGGTTTTTATCATAAATGCATGTTGGATTTTGTCAAATGCTTTTTCTGCATCTATGGAGATAATCATATGGTTTTTGTCCTTGGCTCTATTGATATAGCGTATTACATTAATTGATTTTTGTATATTGAACCATCCCTGCATCCCTGGGATGAATCCCACTTGATCAGGGTGTATGATCTTCTTGATGATCTTCTGCATTCTGTTTGCCAGTATCTTATTAAGGATTTTTGCATCTATGTTCATTAGTGAGATTGGCCTATAGTTCTCTTTTTCAGTTGGGTCTTTCTCTGCTTTGGGGATCAAGGTGATGCTTGCTTCCAGGAATGAATTTGGGAGTATTGCTTCCCTTTCAATTTCATTGGAGAGTTTAAACAGTAGCGGCAGCAGTTCCTCTCTAAATGTCTTGCAGAATTCAGCAGTGAAGCCATCAGGGCCCGGGCTTTTCTTAGGTGATAAGTTTTTAATTACATTTTCAATTTCATTGGTTGATATTGGGTTGTTCAGAATTTTTAGGTCTTCTTCATTCAACTTTGGTAATTCATATGTATCTAGAAATCTGTCCATTTCTTCTGTGTTGTCCATCTTATTGGCATATAGGTTCTGGAAGTAGGTATTGATGATCCTCTGGATTTCTGCTGGGTCTGTTGTAATTTCACCCTTTTCATTCCTAATTGCATGGATTTGCGCCTTTTCTTTCCTTTTTCTGACAAGGTTGGCTAAAGGTTTATCAATTTTGTTGATTCTTTCAAAGAACCAACTCTTGGCTTCATTGATTTTTTGTATCATTCTCTTAGTCTCCATTGCATTGATTTCTCCTCTGATCTTTATAATTTCTTCCCTTGTATGAGCTTTGGGGTTGTCTTGCTCTTCTTTTTCTAGAAGCTTGAGGTTCAGCATCAGGTTGTTTAATTGGGCTCATTCTGTTTTCCTAATATGAGTATTCACTGCTATGAATTTCCCTCGTAAGACTGCTTTCATTGTGTCCCATAGATTCTGATATGTTGTATTGTCATTGTCATTTAATTGAAGGAACTGTCTGATTTCTTCTTTAATTTCCTCTGTGACCCTTTGGTTATTCAGAAGTGTGTTGTTCAATTTCCACCTGCTTATGAAATTTTTTGAGTTTCTTTTGTTATGGATCTCCAATTTCATCGCACTATGGTCTGATAATATACAGGGGGATAACTTCAATTCCTTTGCACTTACTTAAACATGTTGTATGAGTGAGTATGTGGTCTATTTTGGAGAATGACCCATGTGGAGCTGAGAAGAATGTGTATTCTGATTTTGTGGGGTGGAAGACTCTGTAAACATCTATTAAGTTCATTTGTTCAAGAGTTCGATTGAGTTCTAGTATTTCATTACTTATTTTTAGTCTAGTTGATCTATCCATTTGTGACAGTGGGGTGTTGAGGTCCCCCACTACAATTGTATTAGTGCATATATGACTTTTCATGTCCGTTAGTATTTGTTTTGTATAGTTGGGTGCACTAGTGTTTGGTGCACAGATATTTATGATTGTCATCTCTTCCTCTTGGATTGTTCCCTTTACTAGGATGTAGTGTCCTTCTTCATCTCTCTTAATCAGTGTTGGTTTGAAATCCACTTGATCTGCAAAGAGGATAGCTACTCCTGCTTTTTGGGGGGTTCCTGTCACATGGAGTATTGTTTTCCACCCTTTAACTTTCAGTCTATGAGTTTCCTTTTGAATGAAATGTGTTTCTTGTATGCCGCATATTGTTGGATTTTGCTTCTTGACCCATTCTGCCAGTCTATTTCTTTTGATTGGTGAATTGAGACCACTAACATTGATGGTTATAACTGAAAAGTATTGACTTGTCATTGCCATGACTTTTTCTTTTTGTTGGGTTCTCCCCCTTTACATTTAATTTCTTGTCATGCCAGATGGGTTCATTCTGCTTTGCTTCCTGGGGTTGTGATCCTCAACCTCTGTTCCTAGGCTATTGTGTAAAATTCTTTGGAGTGCTGGTTTGGTATTCACGAAGTTCCTTAGGTGCTCTTTGTCATGAAAGTATCTTATTTCTCCATCCATTTTGAAAGATAGTTTTGCAGGGTACCTCAATCTGGGTTGGAGGCTGTTTTCTTTTAGGGCTTGGAATATGTCACTCCAAGCTCTTCTTGCCTTGATGGTTTGTGTTGAGAAGTCTGCTGTGATTCTGATGGGCTTTCCTTTGTATGTGATTTGTTTCTTTTCTCTGACTGCTTGGAGAACTTTGTTCTTCTGTTGTGTTTCTGGAATCTTAACAATTATATGCCTGTGTGTAGATTTTTTTTGATCAAGGCTATTTGGAGTCCTATATGCCTCACTTATCTGTATGTCAAGCTCTTTTCCCCTGCTTGGGAAGTTTTCTGCCCTTACTTCTGTGAAGAGATTTTTTATGTCATCTCCACTCTCTCCTGTTTCTTCATTGAGCCCAATCAGTCTTATGTTATTCTTCTTTGCATCATCTAGCAGCTGCTGGATTGATTTCTCATGTTCCCTTATAATTTTGAAGCAATTTTTCTTTTCCTGGTCACTAATTGCAATCTTATCTTCTATATCTGAAATTCTGTCCTCACACTGGCTCATTCTGCTGTGTAGACTTTCAGTGGAGTTTTTCATGTCTTGGAAATCTATTTGCATCTGTTTTATGGATTCCATTTGTTTCTTATGTTGGGATTCCATCATGTTCCTCAGCTCCTCTCTAGATTTATTAATCATGTCTTGCACTAAGGGCACAATTTCTCCTGTTATCTGAGAAATTATTTCTGATTTCATTTTTTCCAGATCCCCTTTTGTTGCCAGTTCAGTGGGTCCAGGTGGTTGAGTATCAGAGTGTTCCATCTCATTTCCCTTTGGGGTTGCTGTAGGTGATCTGGAAGTCTGGTTTTGAGACTTATTTATGTGTTTTCTCATTTCGACTGGGGCGGGGGCTGTTAGCGCCTGCACGGCTTACCTCCTCTGAGCTGGGTGAGGTGGGACAGGGGCTGGGAGCAGCGGTAGGGATGGTGACCCAAAAGCCCTTTCCTGTGGTCTGGGAGCAGCCGGAGGGATGGTGGCAGGGAAGCCCCTTCCTCTGGGCCAGGAGCAGCGGGACAGAAGGTGGCCCAAAAGCCCTTTCCTCTGGGCTGGGAGCAGCGGGAGGGATGGTGACCAGGAAGCCCCTTCCTCTGAACCAGGAGCAGTTGGACTACAGCTCAGAAGCCCCTACCTCTGGGCCGGGAACAGTAGGACTCAGTACCTTGGTCTGGTGGTCTGGTGTCCTCTGCGCCTTGGTAATGTGGAATCAGGTGGCTGCCTGTCTGCAGTGGGGTGATTCGGTGTCTTCTGCTTGACTCAGGACCTCGGTAGGGCATGCACAGACCTGCCTGTCTGCAGCGGGCTGATTCGGCGTTTGTTCCGCACGACTGGGGACCTCTACATCCAGTTTTATAGTATTGGCAAACATGAAAATGCCTTTCTCTGGCAATGTTGAGCCTCACATGTAGAAGAGTAGATAATTGTAGGATCCTGGTTTGGAAATTTGGGACAAGTGTGGTGGAAAGTATTAGTTGGAAGGTAAAAATCTCACCAATTAGTATAGTTTAGGTGACTAAAAACAAAAAGAATGAAGTTAGCATGGTTTGGAGGATAGATCAAAATATGGGCTTTGAGTTTCTATGTTCTCTCTTGATAATGTAAATGAATAATGGTATGAATTACTAGGATGGAGTTTGAAAATAATGAGAAAAAAGTCAAATATTTAGCAAGCTGTGCCACTCAAAATGTCAATGTCAAGAATGCCATTGTTGAAAAAAAACTCACATCTTTGCTGAGAATAAAGTATCACTAAAATTATTTATTCATAATAATTATATTTTCATTTATTATGACCTCATAAAGTTATTCTTACTTTCTACTTGAAATACTTCAAGCATTTATGCAAATTACAACTTTTAATAACAAGTTAAGACTTTTTTTCTAGGTTTTTATAATACAATGAAGCATTAACCCATCGGAAACCATGGTTTCTTAGTTTGGATTGGACCCAAAGAAGGGTTTTAAAGAGACATTAAAACATTTCCTCCAATTTGCAATGAGAGCTCCACTTCAGGAGATAAATTTTAACTCAAAATTTTAACTCTTTTTGTTCCAAAATTGCAGTGATAGGGCTGGGGATTTAGCTCAGTGGTTCCACTGCCTGCCCCGCAAGCACAAGGACCAGAGTTCGATCCCTGATACCGAAACACAAAACTGCAGTGATTATAACTCAATAAATCAAAACAAGAAAAATATGTGTATTGACATCTGTAACTAACAACTAAGTTACTTCCTTGGCTAGACACTTTGGGAATGATGTAGTACAGATAAACAATGAAGAATTGTATGACTAGCTAGAGAGATAACATAGATAAACATACTAGAAAATAACAGTAATTGGTAACACCTGGAACATTCTGCTGCATACAAGGACTGGGGACAAACCACTTGGCTTAGTTCAAAAGTCTTTGGCAATTGCATCAGTGCTTTTGTGTGAGGAACACTTCTTCCAGGTTTTTGCTGTTATACTTTTCCTGGCACAAACTCCTGTATTAGTCAATGTTATCTGTTATAATAAGCAATATCAAAATATCAATAATATAAGTATGTTGATACTATGAAGTATTCAGTGGCAGTGTAGTTTTTCTCTTTTGGCTTAGCCCCTTGCAACTAGACAGGACAGCACACCCAGTCCTTCTCCCATGGCCTCTGCATCTCCCAAGATGGACACAGAGCAGAAACTCCTCATGCTTCAAAACTCCATCACTTCCCCTTCTTTGACTATCTGGAGAAAGTTTTCCTTGTTATAGGATGTGACCATTAAGTCAGATACTCTAATCTGTTCATGCCCACTACCAAAGTAATCTTCTCATGTTAACATAATATGTGTCATGCAACAAAACAGATACAATGGAACAATAACATATCATAACCACAGGAGCGAGATTAGGAGAGGAAGCATCTTAGTGGGCCATTTCAGAAATTCTGCCTCTTCCAGTGATATATTTCAGATAAGAAATAATTATCATATTATATATAATTATTTGCTATTATGAGGCCTACATGAAATAACCAGTATATGTGTAGAATCTAGCAGATAATGTGTATTCTTTGATGCTGTTGCCATTATCCTACTATGCTTCTGAAATGATCATAGTTCTGAAATTCTGCCTGCCTAAGTTTACTGTTTCAGTTTATTTTATAGGCATGTTGGATATAAATCCTCTCCTTGAAACACTTTCACTTTTCTTCATTTTTTAGCTTTGAGAATGTACTTTTGAAATGCTAAGGTGATATATGCTTCTCTTGGCCAGCTCCCATAATATAGCATTAACACGAGGTCATTTAAAAACTCTCAATGTCTTAACTAAGATTTTCTTGTTACTGGGGCATGATACCTGACTCTACAATTTAAAGTGGAAAGGTTTATTTTGGCTCACAGTTACAGTCGTAGTGGGCTGGCTCCATGCCAGGACCACAAGGCAGAGAGGATCGCGGTGGAGGAGGGCTGCTTGTGTGCCTGGACTGACAGGAAGCAGAGAGAATCATGGGAGGATGCAGGAAGGGAGATAGACCCTTTCAGCCACACCCACAGTGAACTGCCTCTTCCTACCAGACCCTACCTCCAAACTGCTAGTCAGCTATTCCGCCCCCATTAGCCAGTCACCTTTCAAAAGCTCTACCTATGAGCACATGAGGCTTTGGGAACATTTTAACTCTGAACCATAATATCCACTAAAATGTTTGCTGAGTCTACTATAAGGTTAATAGTACAATTCAACCAAGTCTTAGAAAGTCATGTGTGATTTAGAAGATGAGCCTTCTAATACAATGATAAGTGCAGTTTTTTGAACTTGGCTCATTGCAACCTTATTGTAGTACTAATTTAAGTAATGTGAAACATTATCTTTATTGTGCTGACTTATATCTATTCATGTGTAACGCATAAAAGTTAAATAGAACTACTGCTAGTGTCTCCTTAAAAAAATAATAATCTGGGTCCCATTGCTTAAGCTTTCATGTGAATTTTCTCTTAGGTTGAGGGCAGTGGTTTATTTCATTAGAATCAAAGTACAGGGTAGTTTTTTTTTTTTTTTTTCAGAATTGGTTTCAAATGTTCAGTTAGCTAATAACAATAATGGTAGTAATGACAACAAAAAATTCATTTAAGCCTGAGTGCCAATTTATGGTGCTGGTTTTAGAGTGTTTCAGGGTTACTAGTTGGACAGGTCATAATGTATAGAGACACAGTAAATTAGAATTATGATATTTAGTGCCTTAAAGAGTACCCTTATACAATCAAAAACACAAAAGCAGAAATATGTCTCTTTTTAAATATTTTAATAGCATGTGTCTGCAACCCCTAATAAATACACTCATTGTAGGCATGTGGTGCACAGACATTTTGCATCTTGATCCTTTCTGCTTCCCCAACCTCACATTCGTCCCATGTCACCCATCTCCAGATCCCCTTTCCATCTCCACCAAGTCCAGCTCCCTGTTTCTTATCACCTATCTTTTATTTTCCTCTTTAGATTATTTATATGTTGGGTTTCTCATCTTAGAGAAAGATATTTGATAGATTTGATATTTAATTTGTAGGTAAAATATATATTGGAAAATGTTCATCAACTTGATCATTCAAATTCTTATCGTAAGCATTTACCTTAACATGTTTTGAATTTCCTTTATAGTCACAAAAGACAAAACACTCTACAATCTAGAGGGTTAAAATGACAGAAAAGGAGAGTCAGGGAATTGAGCACTCTTTAGAATGGTGAATTACAAGAGACAAGAACCATGCTGCTGGGTAATCAACTGATTCTCTTTCCCCTAGAATTAATAGTATGTCTTAATTTTACCTAATCAAAAAGATAAGAAAATATTCTATATTGTGAAGTTCAGGGAGAGAAAAGCAAGCAGTCTCTGCACCATCCTCAGCCATGGAAACAAATCATCCTAAGTGCTATTTTAGTTTAACACTGTATGAAATGGGATGTGCTTGCCGGTACCTGGCTGCGTGGTCTGGCCGAATCTCAGGCGCCATCTCTGCTCTCACTGCCGTACCCGCCCGCCCCAGTAGGACTAACGTTATGGAGAAAAGTTATCACATGAGTTTCAAAGTATTTTGTGCTATATCTGAGATGAGGCTTATTATTGCTATAAAAGAGTAACATGCATAAAGAAAACAGATATTTGGAGCTTCAAGGCTCTTCCTGTGGGAGGAGCTTCCACTTCACGGAGGGATCGAGTTCCTCATCAAAATCGTCCATTTCTTGCTCCTTGGAGAGCTCCAGGAAAACCTGAAAGGGAAGAAGGAGAAAAGAAGAGAAACGGATGTCGCTCTGCCTTCCCTAGCTCCAACTGAGTACAGTTGTATCCCCTGGATGAAATAAAATGACAGAAACTGCCTCACCTGCTCCAGGGTGGACTGGGAGAGGCTGTACTCCTCCATGTCGAAGCTCTGTTTCACTGCATAGAGGTGAACAGACATCAGGGGTTTATGCATTGTAAATGAGATTGACTAAATCATTGTAAGGCACAAACAACAAGTGAAAGCAACAATGCTAAGGGATGTGACAAACATTCCTAGGCTGGGCACATTATATGGTTTAAATATGTAAACATGTTTGCTTAGGTTAGGAGGGGGCACAGCTAGGGCCACACTTGCATGAGGTTGTGCAGCTTTAAAGATATGCCTTATGAAACAGTGCTGAGAAGGCTTCCTTCTCTGCTTTTGAGCTGTAATTTAGCAGCCTCGACACAGGAACAGATTGTGAAAATAAGGGACATTTAAAAAATAACAGCATGAGCATACTAAAGAGAAGACATCAGTGGTCTTTTCTAGAAGCCACGGCAGCCTGTCCCTAACCAGGCGGGACATTCTTCTGGCTGAGCAAGTTAGACTGGGTAGGACAGTTAGAGTCAGCATAACAGCCCAGTAGATGGGTTTTTGGTGGAAATATGACCCCCAACGTCCCAAGCTAATAATGACACCAATGTCTATGTAGAGACCACTGTGAACTATCACACAGCCTGGGGAGTGGAGGTGCTCAGCTGAGGACTGGAAAGAAGATGTATCAGGATGACCTTGGATGCTGTCATCAAGGGTCAGAGATGCTTCTAGAGCCAGGTCATGAGAATTTCTTCCTTAAGTCAGGTAGCAACTGAGCAAAGCTATCACTGAGACATTGGAAAATGAAACAAGCTGCTTGGAGGAACTAAAGCAGTGTTCTCCAGCTCAAAGGGAAGCTGCCAGAGAGTGGGTTACTGTTGGTTATGCTGTAGGTCTGCTTCTTGATCTATGGCTCAAGTCCATAATATGCACTGCAAGGTATATGCCTTAAATATAGTGTCTGCAGTGAGCATGTATCTATGATCTAAAAGCATGTAACCATTTTCACTGTATAGTGAACTTCATCTAATCTTGTATTATGTTATGTGCCAAAAATACAACTAAGTAAAAATGAAAAAAAAATCCTTTGTGCCATTTCATGTACAACTACACTTACAGAACCTGTTCACCGCATTGGTTTCCTGCCTCTAGAATTCAAATTCAGATTTTGACATCAAGATCTAGCATGGTTTTATCTCAGTTTAGCTGGTCATTTCTGTAAGTATTCTGTTTGAGAATTATCTGCTTCTCAAAACCTCACTCAAACTGATCTCGCTTACCGGTCTCTAATTTGAAGAAGGCCCGTGATAAAGGTTGCACATCCTCCACTGGCAATTTGTAGACCATCAGCGAAGAGTACCTGGGAGGAGAGGAGAAAGAGTTGATCTCTGAATGTGCTGGTCATCACCTCCAACTGACCAAAGTCTATGGCAAATATTCTGTATTTTTAAACTTTCATCAGTAAGAGCGTTTGTCATGGTAGGAACTCCAAGAGTAAAATTTGGGAGCACACTGCATACCACTCTCCAGGTTAGTGTCACAGGCTCCAAGGCAGGAATAATGTAGGGCCCGGCTAAGTGACATTTTAAGTCTTGCTTTTGCCATCTACCCACAAGGGAGAGCTTAGGGCCCTCACACCATCAGATAATTTCCTAAAGTTTCCAAATACAGTAGATTCCTTCTGTACAAAGCCACCCATTCATTCACCCCCTTCCCTCACTCAAATAAAGCTGTGTTCCCAATGTGGGAGTAAGCAAAATGGTCTCTGAGGTCAAAGCAGATGTCTTCAGGAATCAGGCCTCAAATGCTGTTCAGGAGGACCTTAGGCTCAACAGGTGCTACTTGGGTAGATATCAGCCTCCTTAGGATCAGAAATAGTCAGAATGTGATTTCATTTCAAAGGATTTATTTTCTTGCATTTATGGAACAGTCAACCCTATCCACAATTACTGATTCCCATTAATTACTAGAATCTTGGGTAGCAAATTTAGTAATACACTCCACAGGTTTTAGATAAACCACTGATTAATAAATAGCTCTTGCTGTTCTGAATTATTTCTTTCATTGTTCTGATTTTTGCCCTGTAATTCATTTTCCCTGAAAATTCTAGGGAAAAATATCTGTATAACTTTTCCAACGAGGGTGTCATCCATGAACTTTTATATAAAATCAGGGTAATTATGAATATAGAATAAAATTAAGGGCTACAGTCTAGTTCTGCCATTGGTCACCTCCAATCTATTAAGTCATCTGTTTTAGTATGGAGCTTTCATTCATAATGATAATAATAAAATCTGCTTACTGGGAGATCACCATGGTCAGCTAGGTAGGAGCAGTGAGGGAGAGAGACTTTAATACAAGCATAGGAGGAAAGCAGGGGGACAAGCAAAAAACCAAATTTGGCCAAGTCATCAGAAGGAGAAACCCACTGGACCAAAATCCAGCATCAGGGAGGGTTAGAAATGGAAGCTCATTGCTCCTGGACTGCAACCTCCCTTATGACCCAGGAATGACCTAGACATCACCTTGGGAGAGGATCTGGCTCCAGAAGGAGGATCAGCATTTCAGTGGTGGCCTGGCTGATGAAGTAGTCTCCTGATTACTCTGCCCTTCCCATGGGGAAGAGAAATACAGCCAGCAAAATATTTGCAACCCAGAGTATGAGAGATATTAAAAGCCAGAATGATGTTCAAGAGGACACCAGCAGCAAGCTCTGGGGAATTTGAAAACAATGGTGACACTCTGATTAAGGATCAGGATTTGAGCAAGGAAAAAAACTGGCTTCAGGCTTGCAAAAGCGAGCAGTGTCTGAGAGTGGTAGGACTCTGGGGAAAGAAGCAGCCAGATTGACTCAGAAATAGTTACTCGCCTATTCCTTCCCCATACACTGGGGCATTGTGGTTATGGGACCTCTCGTAACTCAGTAACTCACTAGCAAATGCCCACAGGAGAGCCCCCAACACCCTCCTCAGGGACTGCTGAAAGCAAGGAGCCCTGGGGCTTTTTCCAAGTCTCAGAAAGTGACACTTTGGGGAAAGGGACTGAAAAAGGACTGGGGATGGAAACACAGAGTAGTGTCTGTGCCTGGGGGTGCCTGGGATATGCAAGATGGAAGCCTCCTGGAGGGAAAACCTGAGGCGAAGGTGGGATTTGCTGTGCAGAAAAAGCCGTGGGGAGCAAGAAGCTTTTGACAGAAGTTTGGAGAGGGGGAAGCAACTTGGGCGCCCAAAATTGAACTCAAACTGCAGTATGAATGAGACCATGAGGATGCTTTGATTTTGTGCTTTTGAAAATGCATGAGTTTTTAAACTTTTCTTCTATACTTTCTTTCTAATTACTATTTTCATTTTCCCCTTCTCTTATTTTTCTTTTGTCCTCTCTTTCTTATCCCTTTATCTTCCCTTCCTTTTTTCCTCTCATCTAAGATAGCTATGGAGATATAGATGTAGATATAAATATAGAAAGATATAGATATGGTGTCTGCATGTGTGCAAAAATTAACTGGTGCTTCAATTTAAATAGTGTGTCATGGCCGTGTCAAGATAGCCCTCACCAAAATTGTGCATAGAGGATCCAGTCATAAACTAACCCCCAACAAATTAACAGGTTCTGACAATCTCACAGCTTCCATCAGTCTTTAGATAGGACACTCACCCTTTACTCAAGCTATAAAAATAATTCCAACAGAGTCTGATCTCCTATATTTTATCTATTGATATTTCTCTTCTTTCCCTCTCTTCTTACTGACTTAATCCTTTCCTTTTGCACTTTTTTTTCTCCTTACCCTCCACGTCTTAGTCTGCTGGTACTAGTAGAATTCAGTCAGTAAGGAGTATTAATAAAAGAATGAAATTGTTAAAATAAACTTTAATGTATATAATGGATGCATGTTTGGATCTGTTGACATTGTTATAACCAGTAGATTCCTTGCAAGACAGTGACCAACTCTGATCTTACTAAGCGGAGTAGGTTAAAGAGGTAGATAAACAACAAAACAAAACAAAGCCAAGAACACATCACTGGAAAATAGACACTAACTAGAGTGACCTCCATAGTAGCAACAAAGTCTTTCTATTCTAATTGACCCTTAACCCCCAACACACACACACACACACACACACACACACACACACACACACATACACACACCATGAGAAAATAAACTGATAAAATGTCTCCCAACTCCCTTAAAGGAGATCCATGGGGCCTCAATGGGGAGGAAATAATGGAGCAATGTGATATAACTAAAGAGATAATAAATTTAATAAACAAAACTGTCAATGAACTTAAAGAAGATACTATCAAAAACTTTCAGAACTAACTAAAATGATTCAAAACATGAATGACCAACTCAACAAAGAATTACAGTCCATGAAAATATGCCAAACAGGAATAAGGGAAATAAAAAAATTCTAATGAAAGTATAGGAAACAGAAGCGAGCAGTGTGAGAAGAGTTTCAGAATTAGAAAATGGGACTGGTGTACACAAGATACCTTTAAAAAACACGCAATGGATGATGGGAAATGGATCCAACAGCTACAAGTGACTCCAAAAAGATTAATTAGAATTACAGAAAGGACAGCATAAATGGCTTAAAGAATATTTACAGAAGTCAGCACAAAACTTTACTAGTAAGGAGAAAGAATTCAACATAAAAATAAACAAGAATATTTACAGGAGTCAGCATACAACTTTACAAGTAAGGAGAAAGAATTCAACATATAAATAAGCAAGGCACATAGAACCCCAAATAGCCATGACCAGAAAAAAATTTTCTATGATGCCTCATAGTCAAAATTCCAGAAGTCCAACACAGGATAGAGCCTTTAAAGTTATTGGATGAAAACAGCAAATCACTTATAAGGTAAAGGCCTTAGAATTACACCAAACTTCTCAACATAAACCTCAAAGGCCAGCAGAAGTTGAAGTGAAGTGTTTCAAACATTAAAAGAAAACAAATATTAGCCCAAACAAATATATCCTTCAAAACTGTGTTCCAGAAGTGATGAAGAAATAAGCACTTTCCATGACAGAGAATACCTTAAGAAATTCCTAACCCCCAAGCCAGTGCTCCATAAAATTCTCAAGGATACCCTAGACAGAGAATATGAAGTCAACAATGCCAAAATGTATGATGGGATGAAAACATCAAGCAGGGTGAACAGTTAGGCAAAGGAAAATAAAGGAATCAGCAACAGGAGAAAAAGAAAAACAAAATGTCAGGAATAAGTCAATGCCTTTCAATAATGACTCCCAATGTAAATGGTCCCAATTACCCAATCAAAAGACGCAGATTGGCAGATTTAATCAAAGGAACAAAACTTAGCGGTAATACTACATACAAGAGACACATTTAATCCAAAAAGTAATTCATACACTAAAAATTAAAGGATGAAAAAGAATAGTCCATGCAACAGGAACTCAAAAAGCAAGGAGGAAATCTAATAACAAATTCTGGCAAGGCTGTAGGGAAAAAGGTACCCTTCTACATAGTTGCTTGGAATGTAAACTGGTTCAATCACTATGGATGTCAGCAGGGAGATTCTTCAATAAACTTAAAGCAGAAATTCTATTTGACACAGCTATTCTTCTAGGCATCTTCTCAAAAAAGTTAATGACCTCATGTATATAGAAGCATAAATACATATATCTGTTGTGTAGGAGCATAAGTCATAATAGCTAACTCTTGGAAATGACCCATATATACATTAACTGATAAATGGACCAAGAAAATGTGGTAAATATACACAACAGAGTACTACTCAGCCATGAAGAATGATAAATTTGAGTCATTTGTTGGAAAATGCACCTTGAAACCATGTTAAATGAAGTAAACCAGACATGCAAGCATAAATACCACATTGTTTCTCTTATATGAGAAAGCCAAGGTATGAATAGAAGCAAAAGAAAAGAAAATATTATGGAACAGGGAGATAAACCTTCTGCAAGTGGGAAGAGAAACCAGATATTGAGGAAGGAAGAAGAGAATAGAGAGCAATAAGTAAAATAATTGCATTGTAGACATGTACCACATCCCCACAATGAATATAATCCTTGTATACAGTAAAACATGCACTAATTTTAAAAAGGAGATCAACATAACACAAAATGTTTGAATTTTGACTGGCTCTTGAGGGGTTTAAATATAAAGCACATTGGTGATTCAAATGCGAAATTTTTTCCCTAACTTTATTTGGAAAACTTATTATCTAATATTATTGTCACATGTTAAATTTCTTGGGCATAAACTATCTTGATTACAGTAGTTCTTAGGAGATATTTAGTACCACATTGAAAAGTACAGTGTCATGCTATCTGTAATTTATTGTCAAATGGTTGAAAAAATCTTAAAAATAGATTCTAAATTCAGTGTGTTATCCCAGATAGGTTCTGTAATTTAAAAAAGACATTAGTAGGAAAAGTGGTGAAATCTGAATGAATCTATAATTTCGTTAACAGCATTGTGCTGTTGTTAATTACTTAGCCTTGAAAACTGAGCCAAAGTTATGCAAGATATTAATAAGGAAAATTGGGTGAGTGTTGTACAGGAAATCTGCAGTATAGATGCAACTTTTCTGTACATCTAAATAAATTGGCTTAGTGAATTCCTTGTAAACACCAGCTCGTTATCCAAGTTACTCATTGGAATAACGGTGTCTACTTTTAAAGATCTGAATGCCGACTAGATAACAGGCCAGGAGCTGCACCTAGCACACTGTAACCCACAACACAGGTGACATTGGCTTCGTAATCGACCCTCTGTGTATTTTATTTCTTGCTGTGTCCCACAAATACAGTATTTACTTTGTTTAGTTTTTTTGTTGTTTTCTTTTGGGTTAAATGTAGCCCCCAGTGATGGCAAAGCAAAACGACTCTCAGGAAAAACAATATTTGGTACCAGATGGAAAGCTGGCACCAGCTTTACCTTTCTTGCCGAGCAGCCTGGGGGAAGAGCCTCAGGATTTCCGCGTGGAGGGGCTCCACCTGGGTGGGAGTCTTCACCTTCATCTCCAGCAGATAATCTTTGCCAAATTTGCTTTTCAGGTGTTGGATGGAACCAATACACCTGGAGCAGAAGAGGAATCGAAAATGGACAAGACAAACACGGGAAGCATGTCTAAAACTATGCTCCAAACGTCTTGATTAACCACTGTCCTGTCGTTTCAAAAGGGTGGTGGCATAAGTGTTGTCAGCTTCCATAACATGGATGGGCCAGGTGTAGGCCAAGACGGGCGCTCACCTCAGCCTTCCAGACACCATGATGGCCACTCGGTCACACACGGCTTCGGCCTCTGCCATGTAGTGGGTGGTCAGGAGCACACCCCGCTCTGTGTCTCTAAGGGTGGCCCGTATTGCTTTCCTACGTCGTCAAGAGAATAGTTACAGTTAATGGAAGTCTTCTGCTTCATCTGGAAGTGGTAGAAAGGAAATTTCTGCTAAAGCAGAAAGGAGAAATAATAAATCTAGGGGCAAGAGTGAGTCAGGCAGGATGAGCACAAGCCAATCTGTTTGGACAGGAATATTGTGGGGTTTTTTGGTGTTGTTTTGTTGGAAGTGGTAGAGATCAAACCCAGGGCCTTGCACGCGAGGCAAGCACTCTCTTACTGTTTCACATGCCCAGCCCTAAACTGGGGACTTTAACTAAAGAAGAGAGTTGGGGAAACTGGAGGGAAGGATACATGAATAGCAAGTTTGAGCAGAGATAAACGTGCAGTGAGAAGACAGACAAAAGTGAGCTGCACTCCTGAAGCACCAGGACCTTCAGGGCTGAGAAAGAGAAACAGAAAGTGTCTGAGCAGCAGCATTCAGAAAGCCGAACTTCACAGGCCAACTTGGTCCCCCAGCTCTCTGTGAGTCACTAGTTACTGTACAAACGGAAACCTGTTGTACAAAAAGGGGCCGAACAAGCAAACCAAACAGTGAAAGAGTACTGAATTCTGAAAAGCTTATTTTTTCCTCAGTGAGAACTGGATATAAAGTATCACAGAAAGAAGTTTTTGGCCAAATATTAATTTTAATTATAGGGATAATATTTGCTACTCCTAAAAACAGTGTGAAGGAGAGACTTTTGCTGTGTGTCTAAAAAGCATTAACAAAACCTAAACCTCTCCCATGGGAATCAGCGCTGGCCCTGATGGCAGCTCGGCTCCTCACCATATCTGCTGCTGGCCCTCGGGGTCCATCCCGGTGGACGGCTCATCCAGAAGCACCACTGAAGGGTTCCCCAAGATGCTCAGCACAAAGCACAGCTGGAAGGACAGGGACAGCCCATTGGTGCTGGTCAGCGAGCACACAGAGCCACACCAAGCCCTCCAGCTCTCCATACCTTCCTCTTCATCCCCTCTGACAAGGTCCTCACGGGGGCCTGCAGCTGGTCCTGAAGCTTGAAGGCTTCCACCAGCCTGGCGGGGACACAGCAGAGCTTTAGTCAGCTCCAAGGTGTGGAGGGTGAGGGGAGGACGGGCCCCGGGAAAGCGAGAGTGCAGGAACAGAGCCCAGACACGAGGTTCTGGAAACCCCCTGGGAGACTGGGTGCTCTGAATCTGACAGCTGACCTGATCCCCCAGTGAGATACATTTGGCATCTTGTAAAACTATAAGCACAGCTCATGGTGTCCAAATCATTCTTGTGCACTCTAGTTCATACCTAAAGTTTAAATGCATTCAACAAATTTTATCGTTGAATGTGTACTTTTATCTTTTCATGCTTCAAATGAGAGAAAGAGAGAAAAAAACCCTGTGTAAGTCTACTGAACTCTGAATGGGTCAGCATTTAGAGTTGCCCATCCGAAGTGTCGGAGAACATTGTCACCCCCAACTTCCTTCTGTCCCCTGGGTACAGAACAGCCAGGTGCAGCTCCCCGTGTACCGTGTAACGGCCACCTCAGCATCGCCCTTGCGCAGCCCCTTCACGGCGGCAAACACCTGCAGGTGTTCCCTCACGGTCAGGCTGGGCCACAGCACGTTCTCCTGAGGACAGTACCCCAGGAAGCCCTGGGGTTCAGGAGAGCTGCTCCCTCTCAGGAGCACCTGTGAACAGATGTCAGAACCTGCATTTGCAATGCTCCTCTTAGTATTGGTATGGTTTCTTTCTCCTTATTAGTTCTGGTCACAATCTAGCTGGGGAGAAAGAATTCATTCAGAGAATGAACACACAGACACAAGCGTATGCAAAGGTATCACATTATCCTATGTTGAGAAATGCATTGAGATGCAAGTTAAAAGCACAAAATAATGTCACCTCACACCCGTGATAGGAGCTATTATCAAAAAGACTAGAGGTAAGCATGGGTGAGGAGGTAGAGAAAGAGAATTCATGTTTATTGTGGATGGTATACATATTTCAGTATAGCCATTGTGGAACATAATACGAATTCTCCTCAGGAAATGAAAACTGTAACTAACATGTGACCCAGTAATCCTACTTTTGAGTATATAGCCTAAGGAATTAAAATCATTATGCCCAAGAGATATTACATTCCCCTCTTTATTGCAGCACTATTCATAACAGGCAAGATATGAAATCAATTTAAGTGACCAGCAATGGATGAATGGAGAAAAAAGCGTGGTGTCCATGCACAACAGAACACAATTCAGCCCTTTAAAAAGGGAAATCTTGTCATTTGAGACAACATGGGTGAATCTGGAGGACATTTTGCTAAATACGACAGGTACTGAAATACAAGTACTGCATACTCTCACTTAAATGCAGGCTCTAAGAAGTTGAATTCATATAATTAGAAAGTAGAATGATGTTTACCAGAGGACAGAAGAGGCAGCTGGAAGAGGAAAGGGAAATGTTGATCCAAGCTTACATGGATTCAGTTAGAAAGGAAGAGTAAGCTTTCATGATCTCTCACACAAAATGGTGACTATATAAATAATAATTCATTTCATTTTTTGGATTGCTAACAGAATAGATTTTAAATGTTTCACCACCAAAAAATGATAAGTATGTGAGGTGGTAGATTTTGTTAATGAGCCTGATTTAACCATTCCATATTGTAAGCAATATAGAAAGCTTCATATTGTTACCTCATAAAGAAGTCCAATTATTAAATACCAATAAAATACATTTTAGAAATTATTTTTTAAAAGAAAAAATGAAATATGTTAGATTTGTTGAATCTTGAAATTATGGCTGACATAATAAATCCCTTCAATGGTATCAGACTAAAGCACCTTAATTTAATTGTTCAACACTTCATTTCATTCAGATAACTTTATTTTTTTGTTTCTTCTGTGTTTCAGATGTTGCACAAGAGCTTTGCCTGGAAAGGAGAAACTCTTCAGTATCTCTGCCCATATGACATCTCTATTCTGTGATGGGATAAGCAAATAATAAATTGGATAAAACAGTTTTTTATTAGCAGCTTGACATAATATTTGTGAAGTTGGGGTGGAGAAGAGCAGGGGAAAGTGTTTTAGATTGGGCGATCAGAGAGCCCATCTGTGGGCAGAGGCAGGCGTCTGGGGCAGAACAAAGAGCAAGAGCAAAGCCCTGTGCAGGGCGAAGCTTGATGTGATCTTGGACCAAGGTCAGGAGTAGGGTGAGCAAAGGAGAGAGAGCTGCAGCAGAAATACACGGAAGACAGCAACTGCAGCCAGCCACAGGTCAAGGAGAGGTGACCTGTCAGAGTGGGGATTACTGGAAGTATTTAAGAGAATAACATGGTTGAAAACCGTCATACTGGCAGATCTGATTAAGCTCATTTCATAACACCTAAGAAGTCGGTTTTATCACTTAGAGCTCTCATTTTGAAATGTTTTATGCCAGTGGGGCAATGAACAACTATGCCTTTATTCCACTGTTTGATGAGAAGAACAATACTGAACTGATTTGGGGCCCTGGGGTGTCTGCACTGGAGAGCTGCCCCAGCTGAGTAAGCAGTCCAGGTAGGGTCAGCTGAGCCGGGGACATTCCAAAGAGACCTCTTCCCATTGCCTGCTGTCATCGTGGCTTCAGAGGAACTATGAATGTGGGACTTCTCCCTCTTTTTCTGAGAAATTTGTCAGTGATATTCATGGCTACGCTTTCCCCCCTGGATTGACCACTGACACTTTCCCCTGGCACAGTGTCACAGACCTCGGCCTTCTCTTGGAATGCTTTCCAAAGGAGTTCTTGAGATTTTCTACTTCCTGTCACAGAAATTGGCAGAAAACATTTTGTCTCTGTCTTGTGATCTCTCTGATAACTCCAAGCTCTTTGACATCCTGCCCAGCCTCTGCCTCTAATACAGGCAGTGCAGGGAGCAAACTTTCTTCAACATCACTGCCTTGTGTCTCAACTTCTCGCCATTCTTAGAAGCACTTTATCCCATCTGTACTGGGGAAGTCTCTGGGAAGACCGAGTATGCTCAGTGACTTTTCAATTGGCAATAGCACATTAGGAAGGGCAGTAAACAAAAGATTTTGTTTTATATTTTACACAATTCTACTCAACACTAAACATCAGAATATTGAACTAACAATGTCCATTAAATATAATCCATAAATTATGAGGCCAACTAAACAGAATTTGTTACAATTTTGATAATGATTCTTATCCAGTTATGCTGGGCAATATTCCCTCTTAATTTGCTTAAAAGAAATAAAAAGTTAACTCAGTTAAACAAGCATCCATATTCAATGACTAGCATTTGTGTGCTTTAAAGTAGTAATTTGTTGTTCAATATATTGCTTAAATAACAAATTTATTCTTCAATATATTTTTTAAATAACTTAAAAAACTAGTGAGTAACATTATTCAGGTTGCCACCTGGATATTGTTGGATAAAATACTATTCATCTTGTCCACCTACCTGACCTGCACTTGGTTTTGTTTCTCCAGTTATCATCCGAATGGATGTGCTTTTACCAGCTCCATTATGTCCTAATAATCCTAAAACTTCACCTGCAAGAAAAGAACATACATCAGTAATAATAACGCTATCGTTAGACATCTCAGTATGTGATACGTGCTTTATTTATAATATTCCCTTTAATTGTCATGGTGGCCCTAGAGAGGTTAAAACCTTGAAGAGTTTCAGTTCCTTGCCAAAGGCCAGGCATATGAGGAATGACAGTTCCACGCCTGGAAGGCAGCTGTGTCAAATGGAAGAGGCAGAAGTCAGCAGATTGGCTCCTTTTACCCTCTGCCTGCAACATGTTCAAGACTTCAGAATGTACTAGCCTAGCCCAGATCAGTTCTCTGGTGTATAGTAGTGATCATTAGGAAAGCAATTAATGCTAAAAAATGAAGTGTGCAGTTGCAATGGTTTATTCTAATGCAAAGCTTGTTATTTTAATTCAGACCCCACTCTGTCCCTATTCAAGGAGAAATTAATTTTTATTAAAGAAGTTCCTCAGCCAAAAACAGAAGAGTTACTGGGTCCAAACCTTTTCTAACACAGAAAGAGACATTTCTTGTTGCTGTTTTCTTCTTTCTCTTAAAAAAGAGGCATTTCTTCTCTGTATACTCCTTTCGTAGACAGCTAGCAATAATGGCAGGTTTCTGTAAATGACAAGTCATACATGGAGATGGTATATGATATATATGGTTTTTTTTTAACCAGGACTAAATATAGAAATTTTTATATTGATGGTGCAAAAGCAATGAAGAATCAAACTGCTGCATAGATCAAGCCAGTGACCCATCAGTGAAAGCTTTCCTACCATGCATTAATGGGAAAAAATGTGCCTCTTTCTTTTGAAAATGTCCCTGATGAAAAATTAAAAGGGGATCATTTCATTAAAGCTCAATTTTTGGGTACTGATTATCTTTATAGTCTCAGTGACAAAGAAGGGAGGACACATAAAGACTTTTGCTGTATAAAAGACCAATGATATTTCCAGGCAAAGCAATTACATAGTTGAGTTCTGAGCTGAAGGAGGTACTTTATAAATGAAATTCTGTTTTTATTTCAAAGAGAAATTGACAATCACTCTGGAATTTGGCAGATTTTTTAACAAAATCATTTCACAGAATACAATTGATATTAACTGTTGGAGATGATAAAATTAGGAATTCAAGCAAAAACTAGAATTTTTTTTTTTAAATGAGACAGAGTCTTACTACGCAGTTTAGCCAGGCTTGAACTCACTATGTAGCCCAGGCTGGCCTCAAACTCATCCTCCTACCTCAGCCTCCCAAGTGCTAGGATTATAGGCGTGCACCACCATGCCTGGCCAAATTTTGGAAATCTTAAGACTTGTAACCATCATTATGGCTTTGACAGCTATCAATGTAAATATTTTTCTGAAATGAGTGACTGAGAAATTACCAAAGGTGCTTTCATTGCTACTGAATGAAATACATTAACATTTAGAAAAACCACAGTAACTGTACGAACTAATGGGTGCCGAATGACCAATGCATAGTGTTAAACATCGGGCCAGGCTAAAGGCCTATTCAGAGGGTAAGACAGACCAATGCATTTTCAGGTAACCAACCCTAAAATAGCTTAAAATAGGATTTTAGATTTTACATTGTAACTAAGCTTAAAGAAACTATTAGTTATCTAGTTTTACTATAACATCGAAGAAAAATACCGTAAGAATATAAAAAGAAAGACTATGAACATACTGATAATCTTCTGAACTATTGTCTATGAGACTGAATTTTCTTCATATACTTCAACCAAGATAACACATCATAATAAACAAAATATGAAAGATGTGAGAATATATCTTTCTTCTATAAGCCAGACATAAGACACATTTGCAAACATATAAAATAACTTTTCTTCTCACTGGAAATCATAGTTATTTTTGTGAAAATGTTACTACTGCTAACATGTATTGGGCTTAATAATTTTAAGTACAGAAGTATATTAAACATTAAACCATTTCTCAATTTGATTTCTAACATAGTAAATCTTCATGGATTAACCCACATAAACCAAAGGTATTTGGGCTTTCCAACAATTTTTAACAGTGTAAAAGAGTTAAGATACCAAGATTTTAGAAATATGGAGGTAGGGTAACACACTATTTCATAACTGGATTCATTTAACTGACAATGATTTTCTTAGTTGGTGAAAAAACTACTCGGCACATTTTACCTGCTCAAAGTTTGGAGATGTTAAAGCATTTGATGTTCTTACTCTTTCTAGCTGAACATCTTCATCCTCCCCTTCTGGGTCTTCTAGATTGTGAAATACACTACTGGTTCTTGGAGAAATTCTAGAGTTAAAGAGTTTCATTAATAATCAGATGCTGTTTCCCAGTGTCATACCAAGATCATTTCATCCTCTAAACTTTATATTTGAGTGGAGTGGATGATTCATAACACTTCATAATTTCTGTCTTTTGAGGAAACCTTTCCTCTTTACAACCTTCGTGATTTAGTCTGTAGTGTCAGCAAAGTAAGCTATCATTGCTTCTTCTCTCTCTTTCATTATCCTTACTATGGAGCTATCACTTTTTCATCTCAACAGACAACTTAATACACATACTCTAGCAAGAAAATTATATACTGTCTCACGATAAATATTTTGGAAACCATAGTTATGATGCCAAAACATGGATATTATCAAAATATTTTTTGATAGTAATGGGCTAGAATATTTAAAAATCAGGTGTGTCACAGAAAATTCTAGCTATATGATTCAGCACAGGCATTACTTTCTTTTTCATTCCAGCTCAAACCTTAATACCAAGATCATTACTCTAGGCTCTGGTTCCTCTACCCCTTCTTGTCCCATGTGATCGCAGATGGTACTCTCAAGGTCTTCTGTCATGTTCGCACTCAACTTTCTGTCACAGTTAAAGATGACGTTAACATGGTGGCAGGATGGCTGACTAGCTTAGTTTTTTCGGAACTGAGGGTCTTCTTGGGATATGGGACTTCCAGTGTTAAGGTTGTGAAAACTCTAGGCAAGTGGAGATTTCTAAATGGAGATTCCAATGATGAATGAGGTCTCCAAAGAAAGATGCTTCTGATTTTGTTCTTGAGTTCTGACTAGAAAGTGTCCTCCTTCAAGGTCATTTCATGTCTGACTCCATTTCCTTTTCTACTACAGTCTGAGAGGAATTGTTCATGATCTACTTGCAGGGCTTCTCACCCTCCCAGGAAAAGAGTGGTTGTTGCTGTCTTTGGCCTCTTACCCACTCTGTACTATTTTCTGTATCCACTTTATTCCTTTAGCTGTAGGCTACACAGACCAGTTACTATTCAAAGTGATTCTGTCCCATCTAATGTGCCACAGGCCCCCACTGAAAACAGTGCAGATGAAACCCTTGCTTTTAGTGAACCACATGTGTTAGTGCTGTTCTGACTACTACGAGGTCACAATTGTCTTAAAGCCCAGTCCCTGAATTCCACTGAAGTGTACTGTCCTATAGCCAATGCTTCAGTATATCCTAGTGTGCCCTTGATAACTGACTAGGTTTTTCCCTGTATGCAATATCTTTAAGTAGTTATCATTTTAAAAAAACCACTAAAATACTTTTCCAAACCTAAAGACAGGATCCTTTCTCATTGTTTTCTTTCCAAACTTGCATTCCAGACATCGAAGAATAACAAGAAAGATGATTAAATGAACATACGGCTAAGGAGAAAGAAAGACACTCAAAATTAGAAATACTAAAAGGGAATATCAGAAGTGAATTAGAAATTCTCGTTCTTTTACAAGCACATATTTGGAAAAAATATTGAGAATTTGAAGGACAGACTATTAGGATAGTCACAAAAAGTTAAGTTCAATTACATTTCTTTGGAGAGAAAAACTAGTAGTGTTTTATATTATATCAAAATATATCTATATTACACTGAACACAAAATTTTATTTATACTTAGGTGATATCTATCTTTATCTCCAAGAATTAAGCATTATTAGGATCTTTGTAAAGATTTATTCTAATTTTAGAGATATTGTGTTTAGGTGGGACTTAAGTTGTATAAAACACCTTAAGTAAATTTTCAAAATATAAACAAGAAAGCACAATTGAAGAGTATAATGAAAGATATTTCTCCAAATGCAACAATATTTCAACGAGAGTCAGGCTTACAATTAGGAACACCAGAAAGTCATATTTCTTCCCTTGTTCTGAAGGGGCATCATGATATATACGGTGCTGGAAAAGGAAGGACAATCTTTAAATACAAAGTTTTGTGATTCATGAGTTTTACTCAAACAAATGTGACTGGCCCACTGAGCAGATCTGCTTATATTTCCCCAGGTTTCCCAATGGGACAAGGGATGTGCCAATTCTTAGACACATGTGAGGGACACACTGCTTTTATTTGAATGAGATTCAGTGATTATAGGTCAGGTACTCAGAGGCTCGGTGCTTGCAAATCCCCATGGTGGGGGAGACGGAGTTTTCCCTCTCCTGCGCCACTGCTCATTGATGGTGCCCTTCTGCCATCCCTCTTTTCATTAGATGCTTAGAACCACCATGCTGCTTTCCTAGCCCAAGCTCAGTTCTCAGACAATGAGAACACAGAGAGGTTCACCCAGAAGATGCTCCTAACCACAGAATCATGAAATTTGTTCCACACGTGCACTTTTCTGAGGAGAGGGCCCAGTGCTTGAGTCAGATTCCCCAAGGCTGACATACCCAGAAAAACTCTGATAGACTAACAGGTGAAGTGATGATTATTTTGAGTAATACGTCCCCCTTCTGTTTATATATGTATAGAAATTAGTCACTAGGAAATGGGAATTTATTCCTTTTGTATGAAATAAAAATAGAGAGTACCAAATCAAATGTGACTCTATTGTGCCAAATAAAAAATGTAGTATCAAATGTAATACTAGGGTGTATCAAGCATTAGTAACCTCAATCCCAAATATTAGGGGAGAATTTTTTGTCTGCTCTTTTTTGACTAAATATATTCAATGACTTTATCAGTATAAACATTTTCCACCTGCTCATTACCCTGTACCAGAGGCCAGTAATGGAGGTAAATTTGTACCTGTAGGCCAACAGGACTATGGACTATTCTTGGTGTGGGGAGGGACTTTATATTTTAATTTTTAAAATTTAGGTATTCATATTTTTTCTTTTCCCTTCTTTCCTTTCCCCTACCCCTCCTACTTCCCCTACTCCTTTGGACCTTTTCTTCCTATTTCACATTATCAATTATACATTTTGATCCTTGTTTACACTTTTGGTATGGAAACAAAGTCTTTGTAAATAGAGAATGGTGGAGGGGGTGAAGGGAGTGGAGGGGAATAGGGAAAAAATAAGAACCAAGATACATCATGTAAAGGTACAAGATCCCAAAGATGAATGTAACTGTATTGCATACCTAAAATGTACCAATAAACTCAGTGAAAAAAATTTAGGTATTCAGCTTTCAAAGCACATATTTTTCAACTAAGGACAAAGCTTTCCTAAATAGCCACATATTTCAAGACACTTGAACAAATATTGGGATTCCTTACGTCAAAATGTAGCATTGTACAACCAACCAAGGTGGCAAATGGAATTAAGGCACTGACACAATACAGAAATATGTCTCCAAGGAAATCCCCCATAACAGCTGCAGAAACCAGTGTGACCTAAAAGAAAAATAAATATCTATGTTATGCTGCTCTCTGAAACAGTATATTTTCAAATTTGAGATCATATGAAGTTTTTCTGATTTTGACATACACTTCACGAACCAAGATAAAATCAATATTATCATAAACATTTCCAGCTAGGCTTCACTTTCTTTTGTTTGACTATGACAAATATATCAAAACTGGACAAATTTTAGGATATGATGTATAGACTAAATTTTTTTACATTCTGATTTAGTTATAGAAAAACAAATATAAAGTTCTTTAAAGAGAAAAGTAAGATTCAGACAATCATTAAAGGAAAATGGTCTTGAAATTGATCAAAACCAGAAATGAAAAATTAGAGGGAACCATTTTCTTAGGTATATCAAAAGGAGAAATATAAGCATGTAATATACCTTTAAGTGACATGGGCACAAATATTATAGCACAGAGTTCAGAGATGAGATGCTCGCATGTACAGATTCACACTTCCTCTTCTAATCTACTATAATGACTCCAGAGAAGGCCTGTCCTGCCTTTTATTTCAAACTGTCATTTTCATGGCTGTCACAGGACGGTTTCTAAAACTCTATCTCTGATTGTATTCCTATTACAAAAGCTTTCACATTTTCCCATAATGAAAGATAATCACCCCAAGAATAGATTGGTGAGCTTATCAGTTAAGATTAGACTTGGATCAACCTAAATTTCCATCTTAGCTAGGACATTTGGGTTTGGCTTTCTGTCCTGTACACATGCCACCAGGTTCTTAGCATTTTCTAGGATCAGCCCGATTTTCTTCCCTTTTGAAGTTTTGTTCATTCATTATTTTCTATTTTCATTATCCTTCTTTACTAATTGAAATGTTTCTCATTCTTAAGAAATCTTCTTGGCATGAAATTCATTTCCAGAAATTAGCCAATCTCTGCATTTCATGGTTTTTAAAAAAAACTCAATTATTATATAGATGATCTACCTCAATGGACACTCTTGTCTTTAGTATCTGGCTGTATAAATACTTGTGTGTTCATCTATTTCTACTAAAGGATTCTTTGAAAATAGATACTGTGCATTTTATGGGTCTTATCACTCATGAGTCTCAATGCCTGGCACACAGGGAAAGTCAACAAATATTTATTGAATGATGATTTATTTGGAATGTTTAAAAAACACAAGTTAGAAAAAGTGCATATAATTTACACGTATTTTCCCTCCTAATTTTATGGAGAGAGTTATGATTTTTATCAAAGAATTCTGAATGGGGAATTTGGAGACTTAGTCTTCAGTTTTAGCTTTCATTAATAATATTTGTAATCTTGTGCAACTTCCTGGGGTCTTTTGGACCTCAGTTACTTTTTCCCCAAGAAGAATGTTAGAAAGATTTCCAAGTTTCCTAAAAATTCCAAACTTTATGGTAGTATAAGAAACTTGACTGTTTTCAAAAAAAGAACAAAGCAGATATGGAGAGAAAAAGCATACTTACAAATGTATATATCCACAATTATATCACGCAACCCCTAAAAATTGCCTAGAAAAATACAGTAGAGGTATTTCAAATGTGCTATTATTTTATCTGATGCCTACTAAAATTAATAAAGCATTAGCTCTTCATAATAAAAATAAACACATCTATAGTAAATATACTTACAAAATAGAAGCAAAATGACCAAATGCCACTATTTTTTCTCCCATTACGAAAGATGAATGAAATCACATATGTCATGAAGATAACTGATACGGAGTAACCAACAATATATAGGATCTGAAATTAAAGACACTATTAAGAGTATGGAAGACAAATGCAGTCCAGGAAACCATTTAGATCCAAAACTTATCATACAACAAGATCTTTTAAATTATATCAACTAGAATACTTTAAATGTCATTGAAATTGTTTAAAGGAGTGATAACAGTAAAATGGTAGAGTAGGCAGCTCCAAATTCCTATCTCTCAACAGAAATATCAAAAAATAAGCAGCACTGGCAGGACCAACTTTGTCAGAACTCAGTACATGAGTCAAAGTTTCATGGCAAATTCTGAATCAATAAAAAGTCCATTTTAAGATGATAGGTATGCTTTAGCATGTTCTGACTTTGCTTTTGTCTCCTTCCTTCCCCAGGGAGTATTGTCCTAAAGATGGCAACCTATGTTTCAATGCAGGATCCTGCTCACCAATTCCAGGTAGAACACAGCTAATCTTATTGTCAAATTACTGTAAAGGTCTGACCTAATCTGTTTGAGAGTTATCTGAAGAGCAGGTTCAGGCATCTTCTCTAGTTTCAGCTAATGCAAATTCACTCAGGGTGGAAAAGTGGGAAATATTGCTCAAAAACAAATAAAGCTAATAAACATTCTGTAGCAGCCTGGAGCAAAATAGAATAGCTGAGATATAAAGTAGATCATCCTGAACCTATAAAAATTTTCTAAGGAGAGTTTCATAGGGAAATAAGAGCATTCAAAAGCACCCATATGTGCCAAGATATTTAGAAAGTCACACAAATACTAAGGCAGAATGTGTACCCGTGAAAAAACCTGAGAAGAGTCGTGCAAAGATGAATGACCACTGAAGGAGCACCAACCAACATAGCCTATCTGGATAGGCTTGAGAAGATTTTTGAGTTTCTGTTTCTCAAGGAAATCTCTTTCAAAAACATGAGTTGAACTAGATAAAGGAACAGAGATTTCAGTTATCACATAGGGCTGAGTATACAGCCTGTGACAATGTTGTGGAAAATACTCTAACCAAAAGATAAATATAGAGCCAGGGATGTAGCTCAGTGGTTCTGCTGCCTGCCTCACAAGTGCAAAGTCCCACGTTTGATCCCCACTACCAAAAGAAAGAAAAAAAGAGATGAATATAGCCATAGTATCTAAAAATAGCAAATTCTACACAAAGGGGAGAACCTGTTATCTAGAGTTACCATGTTATGATATTCAAATTGTTCTTCCAAAAACCTAAAACAGAAATAGAAAAATGTATCCTATATTCAAAGGAACAAAATAATAAAAAACTCTGAAGAAGTCTAGATATTGAACTTACAAAATGACAGCTTTAGGGCCGGGGATTTAGCTCAGTGGTTCCGATGCCTGCCTTGAAAGTGCAAGGACCTGAGTTCGATACCCGGTACCAAAAAGAAAAAAACCAAAAAAACCAAAAAAAGCCCCAAATGACAGCTTTAACAATTATATTGCATATATTCAAAAACACTAAAGAAAACCATGGAGAAAGAACTGAAGGAAATAAAAAGTATATATTTAAAAAGAGAGTGAAAATAAACAAATATAAATTATAGAAATGAACAGAAACAGAAATTCTAGAATTTAAATAGATACCAACTGAAATAAAACTTTCACTGAAGATATTCATCAGTACATTTGAGTTGGATGCAAAAAATCAACAAACTTGAACGCAGACCATTAAAATTATTCAGTCTAAGGAGTAGAAGAAAAAGAAAATAAAAGTACACAGAGCTTAAGAGATCTGTGAAATACTGTGACGTGAACCAATATATACATCTAGGAAGTTCCAGAAAAAATAAAAAAATGACAGAAAGAGCTCTTGAAGAAACAATACCTGAAAACTGTCCATATTTCATGAAGCACATGAATGTTCACATCTAATAGGATTACCAAACTCTAAATAGAAAAACAAAAGTAAAAACAAAAAAACTGTCTCATACCAAAAGAGTTTGATCTCAACTCTATAATCCAACTGTTGATATATGAAGACAAAAAGATAATCTTGAAAGTAGCAGAGGTAAATGACTCATTATATATGATGAATCACTAATTAACTGATAGTCAATTTCTCATCAGACATGGCAGAAGCCAGAAGGCAATGAAATGATGTATTTAAAATTCTGAAAGAATAAAACTTTTAAGCAACTATTCTTATTTTGGAATTTGGAAAAACTGTCATTTGCCCAAAAATGCGACAAAATTAAGACATTTCCAGAAAAGCAGAAGCAAAAGGAGTTCATTACCAATTGATATGACTTATGAGAGCTACTAAAGGGAGTCCTTCAGGTTGCAATGAAAGAACACTTGACAGCAACTTGAAGTTGTACAAAAAATAAATATTTTCAGTAAAAGTAATTACATAGGCAAATATGAATAGTCTTCTATTTTTAAGTTTAACTCCATTTTTTATTTCCTATATGGTTTAAATGAAAACGTATGAAGAATAATTACTAATTTTTGTTGTTGGGCTCACAGTGTAGGAAGATGTCATTGGTGACAACAGCATGGAGGAGGTAATGCAGAGTTTTTACGTGTATTTGGAGTAAATTGATTATCCATTCAAATTAGATTGCTATACTTTGGGA
The DNA here is from genome assembly GCF_053883595.1 of Heterocephalus glaber. NCBI lineage: Eukaryota > Metazoa > Chordata > Mammalia > Rodentia > Bathyergidae > Heterocephalus > Heterocephalus glaber. Next base: position 12,470,020 of record NW_028258173.1, on the reverse strand, counting down.
TAATAAATATAATCCTCCTGGTTACTGCAAAGAAATGATCTAAGCTATAATCAGTAACAAAAGGTAATCAAAATGATCCATTACAAGAAGTTAAAATGGTAAAAATGCATTGATGAAGGAAATGAGACACGAAGAGGGAATAGGACTGACGGGAGACAGGACCAAAGAAGAAATCACAACAAAAATTAGAAAATATCTACAAATGAATGAAAACTAAAACACAATGCATCAAAACTTTGCAGAGTGAAGTTATGGTAGTGCTCAGAAGGAAATTTCTAGCTGTAAACGCATTTGTTAAAAATGAAGAATTAACATAAATCAAAAACTGAACATCACATCTTTGAGAACTAGAAAAAGAAGAGTTAGCTAGCCTAACAGATAGTAGATAGGGAAGAAATAATAGAGCCCCCCAAAATGAAATAGAGAATGGAAAGAATCAAGAAAACCAGAAGTTGATACTTTTAAAATACCAACATAAATGACAAAACTTTAGCTAGAATGACAAAGCAAAAGTAGGAGAGGCAAATAAGTAAACTTGAAAGTCAGAGTGGGGATCTTACTACCAACTCTACAGAAATAAAATGAGGAGGCAACCAAAAGAAATTTACAGAATACTCTGACCAATTGTTCATCAAAACTAACAGATCGACTAGATAAAATGGACAAATTCCTAGAGACACATAACCTTACCTGACTTAAAAATGAAAATGTGTGTGTGTGTGTGTGTGTGTGTGTGTGTGTGTGTGTATAGCTGGAATCAGGAATCAAACTTCTTTCCAAAAATGAAGTGCAAAAATAGATGGTTCCTCTGGTAAATTCCATCAAACATTTAAAGAATTTGTATCAAACAAGTCCAGTAAAAAAAAAAAATGGACAAACAACTTAAAGAGACATTTCTTCAAAGAAGACAGAGTCCTGGTCAATAAACAATCATCAGTCATTAGGGAAAAGCAAATCAAACTTACAATGGGAGACCACTTCTCACCTGCCAGGATGGTTTTACTAAAAATTTTTGAAAAAAAAAGAAAAACAAAAAACAAAGATAATACCATATTTATTATCGTGCATTGTTAATGGTGATATAAACCAGTATGGTTAATGTAGGAAACAGCCTGATTCCTCAAAAGGATGAACTTTGAATTACCATACAACTCAGTAATTCCACTTAAAACTGAAACAATCTTACATCAATGTTCATTTCAGCATTATTCACAGTAGTCTACAAATGGAAACAACTCTAGTGCCTATGAACAAACGAACTATGTACAAACAGTGGAATATTATTTAACCATAAAAAGGAATGAAGTTCTATTGCATGCAACTTTAAAAACATTATGTTATGCAAAATAAACCAGCCCCCAATGGACAAATATTATGTGAAATACATAGAATAGGCAAATTCATAGAGATTGAAAATAGAATAGCAGTAACCTGGGGTTGGGAGTAGCAAGAAATGGGAAATTATGTTTAAGGAGCATGAAGTTTTGTGAATGAAAAAAATTTTATTAAATTGAATTTTGCAAACAAAAATTATTAAAATGGCAAATTTTATGTTACTTGTATAATACAACAATAAAAAAGTCTTAAAAATGAAACAAAATATTAAATATAAAAGAATGCATTACATTACATGAATGTCAATATTTCTGATTAAATCATCTCGTGTTATTTATTTTATGAATACTGTCACTTACCTCAATAAGTACATCAACAGCTGTATATATATCCCCTTTTACTTTTGAGGTATAGTATACTAAATACATAAAGAAAATGAGTGAAAAGTAGATTGGAACTTCAACCAGTGCCTGTCCAAACCAGTAAGCAGAAGGGTTCAGGCCTGAAATCCACAACTGCAGTTGAGCTTTGTTCTGAATAAAGTATGAGAGATATAAATAAATGAATGGTGAAATTTGCTTTTAAGAAGATATAGAACATATAAGAAAACAACTAAATGAATTCATATTAATAGAAACACACCTCGCCTCCAAATGCTTTACAGACTAATGGATATGGGTAATTTCAAAACTAATATTTCCAAGTTTGCTTGTAATTAATGAAATGATCACTCAAAATCTTCTTGATAGAGATATGGAGAAGGTCTCAGAATAATGATGTAATCTATACTACAGTGAATAAAACAGTGACTTAAAGGCATAAAGGAAAGAATTTATCCATCTAAGTGCTAACTTTCCATGAAATGACTCAACTTTGAGTCAAATATAGGACAATGGATTTTCTTCGTTGTATTCTGAATAAATATCATTGTTAACACTATAAATACTTAAACATATTTTCTAATTTTCATTGTAATTTCTTCTCTGATCTATCATTATTGGCAGTGTAGTCTTTAATTTTCACGTATTTCATAATTTTCTAAGCATCTTATTATTTCCTAATTTAATCACATTTTGGATAGAGATCATATTCCGTACAATGTAGATCGTTTAGATGTTATTGCTTTCATCACTGAATTTTAGCATAATCTGCCACATAGTAATTAGTAACTAATAGCATTATATCATAATTTTTGATATGGATTTGACATGGATTTGAGCCCTGATTTTCATCATGCTCAGCAAGGACTTTAGCACTGAGCTCCATATCCAGTCTTTTGTTTGTATTTATGTATTTATTTTAGCTTTAAGATAATGTCTCTTGAAGTTGCCCAGGCTGGGCTCAAACCTGTGATATTCCAGCCTCAGCCTCCTGGGTGGCTGGGATTATGAGGCTGCTTCTCTGCACCCACCTGTATCTGTCTTTTCTGCTGTTCTTCATTACTGTATGTATATCTCCATTTTCATCTGGTGTTAGTGTCCTTCTGTCTGAAAGGGTTCCTTTGGTAATGTTTAAGTGTGTACCTATCAGCAATGATTTCTCTTCATTTTCATTTTCATCAAATCTATTTGTTCGTTTATTTTTGAAGTATGTTTTGCTGAAGACATATATATGTATTTAGTTTGGCAATTTTATCCTTTCAACATTTTAAGGGTTTTATTTCCTTACCTTCTGGCTTAGGTTCTCTTAGACCTGTCCTATCGCTGTTTTTGTTTTTCTTTGTAAAATGTCATTTTATTTTGGAGATGTGTCCTTTTTAATTACTAGTTTCAGCAATCTGATTATGATGTACCATCTAATGATTTTCTTTTGCATGTGTCCTGTTTGGGATTCCGTGAACTTCTTGTATCTGCGAACTTATATTTTTCATCAAATTTTGAAAATTGTTTTGAAACACATTTTCTGTCACTTGGCCCCTCTCCTGTAGGGAATTCAACTGGTATACTTATTCTCTTAAAACAACTAAGGCTCTGTTAGGGTTCTCAGAGATTTTTCTCTCTCTTTTTCAGTTTATACACTTTCTATAGCTATAAACAACAGTAGTTTAATTTTTCATCAGGTATGATAATCTTTACTTATACAAGTCTCATTTGATTTGTTTTCATAAATTTCTTCTGCTCCTCATCACATTAATCTAAAGCAGATTACTATTTGCTTTTTCAATGTTATTTCTGTTGTTTACAATAGTATTTGTTTGTCTTTGTCATTTCTGGGTCTCTTCTCAGTTGATTTTCCACTCAGTTTGTTTGTATTTTCTTCCTCCTTTGAATGTCCAGTAATTTTTCTTGGGTTGGCTCATGTGCATTTTAAATTGTTGAGTATTGGGCTTTGCTTTCTTCTTTCAGCAGGTTCAGTTTTGTCTGGTAATCCACTTGCTTGCTCTACTTTAATCTTGTTTTAAAATTTTTGTTAAAGACACAATTAGAGGAAGCTTTACTACAGGGCTAAGTTAGCCCTAATGTTAAAGCACACCCCTTGTGGGTTCAATCCTTTCATAAATCCTCTAATAACTGATTGGAAACCAAATATTTTCTACTTCTTTGTGGGCTGTGTGAATTATGCATCTTATAACAGTTTGTTCATTTTTGCCTTCATGTAGTTTTACTACAGGTGCTTTGCTTAGTGTTAGCAACAAATTCAAAGCAACCCTAATGCAGAGTTCTGTGGCTCTTTCTCTATGTAGCTCCATCTTTTAAATGATCCTGCTGAGAAAATTCCAGCCAATTCAACCTACTTGAACTCCAAATTTCTATCTCTTCAGTTTATTTTTTGTATTTTGATTAGTGTCTATTCCACAAAATATTTCCAGAAAGACAACTGTGATGAATGGAGAGATAATGTTGCTTGTTTTCTTCTCTTGGTTATCCTAGTCTGCTATTGTCCATTTTCCTGTGTCTAAAACCAAATATTCTATTTTTATCAAAAATATTCATGGTAGGAGGAGAAATCTCATTCAATTAGCCAGAAATAAAATATTCTGAACTTTCATTTATTTCTCTTTTTTCTTCATTCCTTTTTCTTCCTTTTGTTCTTTCTTTTTACTGATATTACCTACAAGTGTTAAGAAAGTGCTCCATATGTAAACATGCATACTGTCTAAAGAAACCCCTTATAAACTGAAAGTGTAAATAGAGACTAAAAGGTAAAATAAAAAAGAAACCCCTTATAATCCACTACAATCAATTTCTAATTAATTAAGTAAACTAAATTTTCCATTATTTTCTATTACCTTATAGTCATCGATGCTGGTCATGGAAATATAAGGAGAGAGACAGGACATCAAAACGATCCATGAGATGAGATAGGCTAGATTATTAAACTGAGAGTAGATGTCATCCTGAAAATGTGAGAAGTGCAAAGGACTTAAGGCACAAAGTTGACATTCATTTTCTGGTTGCCCTTCTCAAAATATAATTAATCTGATAATCTGAAATCTTGCCTTGGTTTAGTTTTGAGGTTGCCATCTCCTTTCATTCATTATCAGTGTGTATTAATATGTTTAGTACAGATTTTTTCCAATATTTTGTATTCACAGTTGCTTGAATCTGCAAAGGCAGAGTGCATTAAGATAGCATGGCTGACAGCATAAAGTCAGTTGTGCCACTTGGTGTCCATACAGAATGACACAATACACAATACAGTTGTGTTAATACCGTTAATAATGTTAATAATAACAGTTTAATACTGTTAATAATGACTTTGTAGATGAAGCCTCAATTCTTGCTTTATGACTTCAGAAGCCAGAAAATTAAACCAAGAAGATTTTGATTAATGAAACACAGTACATCATATATGAAAAAATTCTTAACAGACTGTTAGCAGTGCTTATCATGAAAAATAAATTTATACTATCATCTTACTGAAGGGAGTTCATATTTTCTGAGCATACAATAAGATATAAAAAGAAAGTTATGATTATGCTGCAAAATATATAAATAATTTTGGACACATGGGTTATTGTTATTTTATGTGTAGATGTATTAATGGCATTTGTTATTCTAATGAAATCTAGATTTGAATAGGATGTAAAATATACTGTTAGCCTGTTTTATTTATTAATTTGGCAAATATATTTTTAATGTTTACCCTATTTCTGTTCTTATCCCCAGGACAGGGTATAATATGTCAATAGGAAATTCAGTCTCTTTTCCACCAGTGGATAAAAATGTACTTATCAGAGACTAATGCAAATAATAATTGCAAATGATTAATACATTTTTTGGTTCTCCATAACACACATTCAGATCACCTGGAATCTACATTGTGTAAAAACAAAATTTCTTGTCTGATGTACGGAGAACACTTCAGCGGGCCTGAGCGGACACGGGGACTGGGTTACTTGGGAGAACCTGAGTGCGATGACGCCTCCGCAAGTCTGCTGTTGCAGTGTCAAGCAGTTCTGTTCTGCTGTGTTACGAATCTTGATAATTACAAAATGATGATCACAATCACACCCATTGGTTCAGGTGCAAAGAAGTATAATTTTTCTTCCTTTTTTTTCACTTAATTCTCTCATATTAAAAACATATGGCTTTTAATGGTAATCAGCACTGCGAAATGGAACTTTAAAAGTTGGAATTTTTTTCTTGTAGAGATAAGCAACTTCTCCAAACTTCCTCCTTCTCTCCTCAGCCCCAAAGAAGTGACAGAATATGCAGGTGCCAGCACCAGGAGGCCAGGAGCCTGGTTGTTTACCACAAGAAAGAGAAGGATGAGCCACAGATGGCTGGAAGTGACAGAGCAAGTGTGCAGATCTGCACTGTACCTCTGTACCCCCTCCCTTCTGATCCCTACTATAAAAGGCCCTTGCGCACCTGTAAATGGGAGGGTGACTTGAAGCAAATAGGCCCCTCCATTTCTGCAGAGCCAACTTTGAATGAATCCTTTTTCCTTTTCACCCAAACATATGGCCTCCTTCCATTTGGTCAGCAGCGAGCAGGTGAACCTGAGCACAGGAGCTAAGTGGCCGGAGCCTAAGTGGCTGGTATGCTCTGGTTATGGTGCTCAGTGATCTCATGCTCTTTGCCTTATCCACTCCCTAAAAACGTCTCAGACATCTTTTTAGCTGTGTTTCACATTTAGGAAATTTAAGTTCTGTAAGTGGACTGATATTTTTAAGAGCCAGAGACCAGGATGCATTCAAATGCTGCTCCTCTCTCTGGTACTCTCCTCAGTCACATTCAGATCCATTAGGATCGTTCTGAACAGAGTGAGCTGGAAAGTCCTGACAGACTCGGGAGATGATGCACCTACCACGTCAGGATATGTGCTTCGGTCAGTGTGAATGCTCCCTGATGGGCTCAACATTCCAAGCAGTCCGTTACTAACAATATCCACAAGAACTGGGAAGCAATTCAGTCTCTTGGTATTGCATGACAATGAAAAGCTGTAATTCTGAAATATAACAAAAGGGTTATGAAATCTGAAAGATAAAATACAACATTAGGGAGTGAAATGTATAAATATTCTTCTCAAATACAACAATACAGTAAATGCTGAAATTGGCCAATATATTACTAGATCCTCAATTTCATTTTCTTTGAAGAAGCACAAATTTTAACATTATAATTTAACAATATCCCAGTATTTCAATGTTGGCATATTATTAAAATTACAACCGAACCTATAGAAGGCCAAACTCATCATAAATATAGAATATATTTGATTTGAAGATAATCTTTGAGTCCTCTGACCTAAGGCCTGATAAGGCCAGTGGTAAAGAGTTTATTATTTTTAAATAAAACAAAACTTTCAGACTACGTATCCTGTAAAATTTCTGTGAGGATTATAAGAATTCCATACACTTGATTCTGATCTTTGCAATGGATTTTAGATGATATGAACTTTGCTTAGCAACATCGCATGTTTTCTTTAACCAGAAAAAAAGTATGTGCAATGGAGCAGATTATTTTTCTGGATCACACTGATGTTATAGTATTACAGCCATGCTTTGAGGTAAAACCACTAACTTGGTATCCACATACCTTTCCATTGCCCGACACTATGATGGCTCCATTGTAAGACAGCTCCTCTGTGCCATTTCTAGTTCCAAAGGCATCCACTTCCAATGCTATGTTCTGTTTCTCCAGTGAATGTATAAAGTCATCAATGCTTGCTCCTTATAGGCAGTGAAATGTAAGAGGCAATGAAAAACCAAGAGAACATGTGAAGTTATGTATCAAAATGACCCTTTATTGTCAACACTTGTAGCAAGCAAAAATACAGACTCTAAAAATGTTGGTCCACATTTCCTTTTTGAACAAAAATCTCTTGATCTTTTATATGTAGATTTTATAAGTATGTTTTAATAATTTTTCATTTACTTATGATTTCTGATAAAAAAAACTAATTTTTGTTGACATTCTATGATTTTTGGATTGGAATTTTTAAGATTCATATATTGCCTTGCCAATGGCTACCAAAATGACCATATTCTCAAGGTGTTTTTAAACACACAAATTAACCCTACCAATGAATTATTTGATTTGACAAATCTCTATATATTATTATTATGAGAGTAAATGTTGAATCATTTTTATATAAACTCATTTTTCAATATGTATCCATATAATGCATTTGTTCTTTCCTAACCACTTTCAGCATTTTTACTCCAAATTAGGATTATTTTCTTTAGCCTTCAACTTTGAAACATGTCTAAAACATGCTCATTTTTTTCCTTCCTGCTTGTGTTTTCTAAGGAGCGTTTTAACAGCATGAATATTTGGAAATTGAGAGCAACATTTTCACCTGTCTTATTGATGATCAGTAAGTTAGAGAGAAGTTTCTGTGGTTGTTGGTCAGGGGTGAGGAAGTACATATGTGGAGACAGATCCCAACAGTAGTCTTCTGGATAGAATATCTTATGAGCATTTGCTGCCAAAATATGCAGAAGTCCACTTCCAAAAATCAATATCCTATGTAGAATAAAATTAACAGTATAGATCCATAGCCATTTTCCAGTCTTTAAAAAAGGTCTCTGCAGCCAGGAATATCATACAACAAGAAATTGTTTAAAATAGACATAATCTATATGTGGCTCTCTCATTTCTTGATTTTTTTTCCCCGATAGCTAAAATGAAGTGATAACCATGGAGATATCCTTGGTCCATTTCTCTTGTTATTCTTTGACTATGGTTTTACCTTTGCAATTGTGGGATATAACTTCTTGAACTCTAATCCTACTTCTAGACTGTTATAGTACTTCTGTCCTATTTTCCCTCTTTCTTCTGCATCATCTATTAATATGTCAGACTCAACTTGTTCTCTTACTATTGCTCCTTATTCTGTTAGTGGAAACATTTTCCAAGCCTCTCAAACTAAAAAACACTTTTAGATTTTTCTTTTTTAAAATTCTCATTTGAAAAAAATCTAGATAGTCTTACATTAGCACTACTGGGCAAATCTCAAAACGTCACTCATTTCTGGTTTCCAAATTTGGGGTGTTTCACTACTCCTTGTTTTGCTACATAGGTACCATCCCTCTATTCTCTATTCTGTAGTCTCCCCAGTCTGTTTTAAAGATTTTCCAGATTAATTTTAAAGATTTCTTTGGACTTTGATTTTGCTGATCTCCTCAAAAGCTTTAGAAATTCTAATTACCCATTTAATTAACAATATTGACTGAAATACTGCTATGTGCCATGCCTCACATCTGCATATTGATTGACAAAGGACTGAGGGACTACTAGTGGGAATGGACACAGGGTGCTAATGTGATTTGACAAACTCTTTAGGATCAGGCTTATTATGGCTTGTGTTTAGAGGTTCCCCTAAAGCCTCCTGCAGTCATAAGTGGGGCTTTTTCAGAGGTGGCTGGATCTAAAGTGTGTGATCGATTCATGATGAGGTGCTAGGATTAAGGGTGCTGGGATTAAGGTGTGTGATTACTAAATCAGTCCACTGATTGGATTGGAGCCCACCTGAAACCTGGTGTCCTAGATGGAATATAAAAGGGGCAGAGAGAAGCTGCTATTGTCACTTGTAGCTTGGTGCCTTCTGCCTTCTGACCTCTACCTGTCACAAACTGTTTCTCCTCTGCAATGCCCCTCTGCCATACCACCCTGCTTCGAGACAGTTGATTATGGGCTGAAACCTCTACAAAATGTGAGCCAAAATAAACCTTACTCCAGGCTTGGTTTCCAGCTAACATGACTATGACTCACACTAGTCACCCTTCATTCTAAAATTCCTTCCCATTTTCTTTCCAGTTAAAGCTGTTTCTGGTAAATTTGTGCCACTGACTCAGTTTCAATTTACAAATTTCCACCATCACTGAAGAAAGGACCCACATTAGCCAACAACACTCACAGTATGAAGAGAGCTTTCCTTTCATGCTTTATCTTCAAGAAGCGTACCCTCGCAATAGCACACACTTGCTGCCACAAGAGAGCCAGACCAGCCTGTGTCTCACTCATCCCACTAAGTGAGGAGACAGTTTCTCCCATTTCAAAAAGCCTCCCTGTTTCTCTTGGCCCTTCAGCTTCTACATCTCCCAAAGCACAAAGATCTGTAAAATAAAATGTAAGCAATGCCTAGTAAGTGGCATCTTGTGGGCTCTTGCTTGAATTTTCTCCAAGAACATTCTTTGATCCAGTGACTGAACACAATCTTTATGTAAATAAGAGCAGAAATTCCAAGAAATATGAAAATACATATAAATAAAAACTTGTATACAGATATTTATAATTTAATTTATAATACACTGAAAATTGAAACACTTCAAAGTATGTTTCCTGAAAAGGAAATAAATTATAGAATGTAACTTAACAATAAAGGGGAAAAACTTCTGATACATATGACACATTCAAATCATAAGAATATGAAACTAAAGAATTTGGCACACTATTCTTCTACTTGTATTAGCTTCCAGAGGAGGGAGATACAAACTTTGGAACAGGTAGCTTATAGAGATTCACTTGGGGCAAAGCTTAGGAAAGGTATAAAGAAGGGGATGAAGAAAATGTTCTAAATCTTATTTTATGTGATTAGTTAAGAGAATTTAAATTACTCATTATGAAAAATTAGTAGATGGGCATTTTATTTTATCTAAATTACAGTTCATTAACTAAGTAATAAAACTGACTCATGGTGAATCTCAGTAAACTATGAATATAAAATACTATTGTATCTTTTATTCAATTAGTTTTTCTACAATAATAAACCATAACAATACTAGAAAATCAAATCCACAGGCTTATTAGTTATCAGGTCAATTCATACAAATAAATAGGATTTATATGATGAAATATTAGAAATGGATTTTTAAAAATTTCATTTAACAGAGCCAAAATACAGCAACACAAGAAGAAAAAATATACAATACACTGTAAGATCCTTAGGAATTAATTTAACAAAACATGTGTAAGAGCTTCTTTAAAGAGAAGTCATCAAATTTTGCTGAAGTACAAACAGAAAAATATGGGCAAGCCAATCCATATTCACAAATGGGAAGGCACTTTTGTCAAAATTTTAATTTTTTCAGATATAATCCATAAGTTCAATGCCTAAAAATGGCAGAGAAATCTGGTCCAGTTCACTTCCTGGGGCTGTTGCATCCCAGCCCTGGGTCAGTTGGACAAAGCCCTTGAGCTAGTGGGCTTTCAGAACAGATTCACTGCCTCCCTGATGGATGAGCTGCTGAGACTGGATGGTGTTCCAGTGGATAGGAAGAGATCTAGGGTGAGCAACTTACGTTAGGCCGTTACCACCATAGCTGGGTCTGTGTGAGACCAACAGCTGGAAGAAAGGGAACAGGTAAATTCTTACAAACTGCTTCATTTTTCTAGTCTACTGCAGAAAACTCTGGATAAAAGGGGGAAGGAAGTTTGGAGTAAACAATTCTAGTCCCCATGAAGGTGTTCTGAGTAGACTCGGAATGAACTTTTATTTCTCCAGCATCTCGGTACCATCTTGAAACCAGTCACATGTGAAAAGATTAGAAGAAAAAAAGTCTAAAAAGATAGAGTTCTCATTGAGGAGCAAGTCTTATCTTACTTTTCTGTTGACTCTAATGTCTCCAATGAAGCCATGGAATGATTTTAATTAAGGGGGAAAGATAGCCTATTTAATAAATGGTGTTGGAAAAACTGGATTTCAACCTGTCAAAGATTAAAACTAGACCCATATCTATCACCATGCACTAAACTAAGATCAAAGTGGATTAAAGATCTAAATATTAAGACAGAAACACTAAACTTGCTGGAAGATAAGTTAGGTAGAACTCTTGAAGACATTGGCATAATAAAACACTTTATGAACAAAATGTCAGTAGCATGGGAACTAGCACAAAGAATCAACAACTGGGATCTCATCTTATTAAAAAGCTTCTGCACTGCAAGAGAAACCACGAACAGAGCTAAGAGACAATCTACAATGTGGGAAAAAATTTTTAGCAGCTGTACCTCAGACCAAAGTCTACTATCGAGAATATATAAAGAATTGAAAAAAATCAGATCCCCCAAACTTAAAGACCCAAATTCAAAAACGGGCATCTGAAATGAACAGATATTTCTCAGACAAAGAAGTAAAAGTAGCAAATAAATATATGAAAAATGTTCAACATCACTGGTCATTCGAGAGATGCAGATGAAAACAACACTGAGATTCCACCTCATCTGAGAAAGAATGGCTGCTATCAAGAAATCAACCAATGACAAATGTTGGCTGGGGTGTAGGAAAAAGGAACCCTTCTCCATTGTTGGTGGGAGTGCAGACTGGTGCAACCACTGTGGAAATCAGTATGGAGACATCTTAAAGAACTAGGGAAAGAAGGGAATGGAATTAATATAAGAAAATGAAAAATTGGAAACAAAGTCTTTGTAAATAGGGAGGGATGGAGGGGTTGAAGGGAGGGCAGGGGAAGGGGGAAAAGTAAGAACCAAGAGAGATTATGTAAAGGTGCAAATTTCCAATGATGAATGTCATTATATTGTATACCTAAAATGTACCAATGATTAAAATGAATAATTGATAATGTGAAATAGAAAGAAAAGGTCCAAAGGGGTAGGGGAAGTGGGAGGGGGAGGGGAAAGGAAAAATTATGAGAAATGGAAAAAATGGAAACAAAGTCTGTAAATAGGGAAGGGTGGAGGGGGTGAAGGGAGGACAGGGAATGGGGAAAAAATAAGAACCAAGATGCATCACGTAAAGGTACAAGTTCCCAATGATAAATGTAAATGTATTGTATACCTAAAATGTACCAATAAAGGAATTCAAGGGAAAAAATAAATAAAAATAGAACTAGGGCTAGAGGTCCCATTTGACCCAGCTATTCCCCTGCTGGGTATCTTCCACAGAGAATTAAAAGAATCATACCACAGTGATATATGTGCGTCCATATTTATAGTGGCACAGTTTTTAATAGCTAAAGCTTGGAAACAGCCCAAGTGCCCATCAACTGGAAACTGGATAAAGAAGATTTTTTTTTAATAAAATGGAGTACTACTCAGCCATAAAGAACCAGAAACTAGAGATATTTATAGCTAAATGGATGCATATTGAGGCCATACTCTTAAGTGAAATAAATAGCACACACATGTGTAAATACCAAATAGTTTCTCTAGTGTGAGAAACTGAAAGTGTAAATAAGAATTAAAATGATTAAAACAAATACTTGATAGTTGAAATAGGAAAAGGTCCAAAGGCGTAGGGGTGGTGGGAGGGGAAGGGGAAAGGAAAGAAGGGAAAGGAAAAATTATGAGAAAAGAAAAAAAATGGAAACGAAGTCTATGTAAATAGGGAAGGGTGGAGGGGGTGAAGGGCGCACAGGTAATGTGGACAAAAATAAGAACCAAGATACATCATGTACAGGTACAAGCACCCAATCATAAATGTAAACATATTGTATACCTAAAATACCAATAAAAGAAAAAAAGGAAAATAACAAGAACCATTCAAAAGTTATATCTCTTATAAAATTACTGATTTTATTTTAAGTGTCTTGAAATACTTCTATGAGAAACAATTCCAATATATCAAAACCAAGTGTCCAGGGTTTAAATGCGAGGATCACTCTTTTGTAAGTTTTCCAAACAATTAACAATGTTGCGGAAGCTCAGGAAAACTTTATGACACTGATGAAACAAAGGGTTTTCAAAATTTGCACTGCACAGGACACTGTAAATACTATTTATGCGGTATTTTCTTTTAATTTTATTTACCTGGTTGGTCAATATCAGATTTCCCTTCTAATTTCAGGAACACCTCATTCAATGTTGTCATGGAAACACCATAATTCTCAATTCCTAGGTCAGGACAGCTTTCAAGATCCCTATAAAGATCTAAAGAATGAACAAATAATGAAAATCACAAGTGAGTTGGGTAATAAACACAGCTTTCTAATTCTATAGGGGAAGGTTTGAAAATGTTCTTGTGAAATGCAAAACATACCCATTACATAATAAAATTTTAGCCAGGTGTGGTGGCACACGCTTATAGTCTCAATACTCTGGGTATTGAGACTAGGGCAGGAAGATTGCCAGTTTGAGTACAAACCGGGCTACTCAGCCATACCCTGTCTCAAAATAAAAAAAAAAAGAAGTGCCCAGGATGTATTCAGTGTAAAGGTCTAAGGTTTAATCCCTGGTACTCAAAAAAAACCCCTGAAAATTTCATAATAAATAAACTTACTTCTAAGTAATATGAATAACTTCTCATTTTGAGTTTATCTGTTAGTATAGCCCAAGCTTTATTTTCCTAAGACAATTATTTATTATATTCATATTTCTGCTGAAATTTTCCTATTAATTTTTTTATTTTTTAAATTTATTTTTCTTTCCTATGAATTTTTATTAGATATATTAAAAAATTAAATCTGTAAGGAAATTTAGATCTGTATAACTCTAAGCCAAGTTAAATGAATACTCTTTTCCAGGAACCAGTTTTCTAACATTGTTTAGGAAAAAATAAGGCACTAATGGGGAACCACATGGAGTCTAATCAACAAAATAGAAGGAGCAATTGTTAAGAGGCCCATGGTGATGCAGAATCAATTTTTCTTCATAATATATGAATCTGAGAGGAGACCATAGGAACTGTGTCCTCCGTCATCTCTGTTTCTGAGCTCAGAGGGAAAGAATACATAAAATCACATGGAAAAAAAACAATACAAAATGAGAGATTGACATAGAACTTGTCTGGGATATGGTGTTAATATTCACTTTTTCGAGAAATTCTGATTCCATCCACCCATCCACCCATCCACCCATCCATCCATCCATCCATCCATCCATCCATCCGTCCATCCAATTATCCAAAATGTCTGTGGTGCGCTATTGTGGGTGAATAAACAAAGTCTCTATTTCCACAAGGTTGAGTTACAGAGGATAAATGAAATATAAATTTAATCTAATCTGGATCCTGCTGATTTTCTTCAAGTCCTAGGGTTTTGTCTCCTGAAATACATGAGTTAGAGGCACATTTATAAGCATTTTTCCTCAGTACTGAATACGGGAAAGTGGATGTGATTTGAACTGCTGGTGAGCACTGAGAGCCATTCTTCATTCCACTTGAGATTTAGTTCATCTTTTTCTAAGTCACATATTCCTTTTCAGTGGACTGATAAGAGTTCAATTAACATATTGCCCACTGGTTCTAAGGCATACTTGCATTTTTATGAGAAAATATGCATTTGAATTTCCTTGCTTGGTAATATATTACTTGTGTGGCAAAGTTATCTGTTTCAGTCACTAACCTGGGTGTCATCATCCCTGGAGACCAGAGGCAGATGCCCTGAGTGACCAGCACCATAGATCTGTCTTTATACATTGGCCTGATAACCAAAGCTGTTTCTAAAGCCACAACAAAGGAAACAGCCACACAATGAGGCTCTTAAATTAGTTGAGCCAAAGGTTTTCAAATCACCATGTTCATTACAGATTTTGAACTCTAGGATATTTGCCTTCACACTTTAAGGTGATTGAAAGACAGCAAAAACAAACTGAAGACTTACTTAAAAGTCATTGTGATTCAATCACTATAGTATGACAATGTCCCTTAGAATTTATAAAATAACCCAATCCTTGCAGTAAGCATTAAATCAACTTTAAACTCTGTGGCTGGAAGGCAGAACTAATTACTGCTGTTTTTTTCTTATGTACTCAATGACACATTTCTAGAATATTTTCATAAACCCATAATTTTTATTGTTAGTTTTGATTTTGATTTGTTTTGGTTTGTTTTCTTCTTACTTCAGATAAGTTGCATTTTGTTCTTTTCCATCTGGCAAGAAATGCTTAGTTGCTTTTTAGAAGACAGATACAATAGAGTAAGTTTATCCACAAGGAGCAAGTTGCTTACACACACGACATCACCCCTGGAAGAAGTTTATGGACTATGTCAAACCTACAGCATTTGAGCCACCAACCACAGGACTTTCCTTGTTCTCTTTCCTCAGATCATGGAACTGAAGGCACACCGTAATACTGGATGATTTTTAGCAAGTAACTTGCTGTCTGTGTACCTGTTTACTCATATCTAAAACGGGGATAGCTATCATACCAATCTTTTACAGTACTTCGAGAATTTGGTATGCTGCTTCATCCCAAAAGTTCAGTATCATACTTGGTACATATTAATCTGACATGTCATGTTATTTCTTGTCTTTGCTGATGATTTCATGTTATGGTTTCCACATAATGAATTACCTGGAAATTTATTTGTTCTTTCCAGAGGCAATATATAGATCAGTTTTCCTTCATTCTCTGCTGACAATTTGGCATCAGGGATGTGGTGTTTAACAAGTGATGTAATTCTTTCATGAACACATGTTTCATTGAGCTGTAAACTGGTGTTCAAAAAATAGACACAGAGAAAAAGACACAGAGACACGGAGAGAGGTTTTCAATTCTTAAAAGCTGGGCTCAATATCAAAGGGCATGCATTATTTGAAATGTACACCAATATCATTCAAAAAAATTGCTAGAAAAAATTACTCATAAGTCCAAATGTAAACCAAATCAATTTATATGAATGTGGTAAAAACTTCTTGGGTACTAGCTAAGAAACTATACTGGTACTCTAGATGAGACCAAATACAGTTTTGTCAAGACTGAAAAAGTTATAGGAATACTGGGCTTGAATATAATCAACTAGTGTGTACATTTATCTAAATCTACCCTAAGCTTTCCCTTATCTGTGGTCTCTTCAATATGCGAAACATCAAATATTCCAACCTCATCCACCCTCTATCTCTCTGTACACACACGTCTTATGCACATGTGGTGTTCTTATGTCTTCTAATGTTTGTGTTAGGTATCATGCTTACTTTTGCTTATTCTCCTTCATTCCTAGTCCCTCAAGTGGCCCTACCTCAAGTGATAGCCGATCCCCCATTTCTTCTTCAAAAACAAAGAAGAGCCCGCACACTTCAGCTTCCCTTTGGAGAGAAACAGTTTTCTGTCTGAAAAAAAAGATACAAAGAATGATTCTGCCCTTCTTTTGAGACATCTGGCAATAAGCTGTATTATGAACTATTCAGAAGTGTATGCCGCTTTAACCATAGACTGCAATAATGGCAAAGGAACAGGTTACTATTAGATGAGTACCACTGGTTATTTCTGTGTCATCCAACTCCACAGCAAGACCTAAGTATGTGGACATATTTTTGAGAGAGATAAATACCAAATGACAAATTTTAATTGATTCTGCATCAATGATCTGCATTTTTCAAGTTGACTTCATTCAATTCAGAATACATTCATATCTTTTTCAATATGGAATGTCATTAATTTACAACGAGTGAGCCTCCTAGGAGATGACACCCTGTGTGACCACAGTGACCAGAGTTGGGAGGGTGATCGATTTTTCACACATTTTGTGAGCAAGACCACCTTGTCCATGCTCACAGGGCCCATCTGTGCAAATTCAGCCGTGGGGAATGGTCATCAATGTTGTCATGGCTCCTAAAGTTCTCAACACGATACTAAGAGAACCAGCAGTTACCAGCCAGGATGTCTGCCTCATCCATGAACTGAGTACCAAAGAGGATCACATGGCCTGCTTTCCGCTCCTTCAGGAAGTTCCATACTCGGTGCCTTGAGAAGGGGTCCAGCCCAGCAGTGGGTTCGTCCAGGAGGAAAATCTGTGGGGGAGGAAACAAGAGAGAATCATCCACTTACAAGGGAAGCAGACCACACAGACAGCAGTTGTAATTTTCAAAGATATAGTGGTGAGGTATTACTCTTATATCTAATACTCCATTATATAATTTTCATTACAAAAGTTCTTTGCAAATAAAGAATTTTTAAATTTGAATTTATGTACACATTTAGTGTGACCTACCTGAGGATCTCCCAAAATGGCAATCCCAAAGGTTAATTTCCTTTTCTGTCCACCACTTAAGTTTTGGGCAAGAGTATCCTGAATATTCTTCATTTCCAATTCCTGCAAAACTCTGTGCACCTAAAAAAGATCATGTTCACCATAACTAGACTTTTAAAAATTACTAGCATTATATTGTAACGTGCAGTGGTTACATTCATGAGCAGTGCCTGGGTTTGCATACTATACCATGTTTATTTGCTATAACTTTAGGTAACTTATTTGTCCTTGCTATATCTCAATCTCATATATAAAATGGAGATTCTATTTTCTCAGAGTTGTCAAGATTAAAAGATCTAGTATAGTGAAATCTAACAGCAGTATCACAAGTTATATATGTGTCTCATACTATTAGTTTTAGGTTTTCTTTCCATATTAATATATTCTCTGCACATAGATAATTTAATGAACCCAAAAGTCAGGGTAAATTGGATTAATCATTTGACCAGCACTTTTATTGATTTTTATATTATTTCTACCATATTATGTACCTCATTATCAACTTCATTTGGCTGAATCCCTTTTATTTTCGCAAACAGCCTAAGATTTTCTTTCACAGTGAGGAAGTCAAATTGTACATTACTTTGCGGACAAACTCCAGTGAGCTCGCTGATATTTTCTAAATCAGTTATTTCAGAAAGTTTGTTGTTATAAATAGTGACCCAACCTATAACCAGAGGATAAAAAGTTATTATTAAGATAATACAGCATCCTTAATTTAAGATAATCATATATATATATATATTTTTGTATTAAATTCTTTTATTGGTTCATTGTAGGTATACAACACAATTACATTTCTCATTGGGAATTGTACCTTTACATAATGCATCTTGGTTCTTATTTTTTCCCCATTCCTAGCCCTCCCTTCACCCCCTCCACCCTTCCCTATTTACAAAGACTTTATTTCCATTTTTTCCATTTCTCATCATTTTTCCTTGCCCTTCTTTCCTTTCCCCTGTCCCTCCCACTACCCCTACCCCTTTGGACCTTTTCTTCCTATTTTACATTATTGATTATTCATTCTAATCCTTGGTACATTTTAGGTATACAATATAATGACATTCATCATTGGAAATTTGCACCTTTACATAGTCTCTCTTGGTTTTTATTTTTCACCCTTGCCCAGCCCTCCCTTCAACCCCTCCAGTCCTCCCTATTTACAAAGATTTTGTTCCTATTTTTCCATTTCCTCATATTAATCCCACTCCCTTCTATCCTTTCCCCTAGCCCTCCCACTTCCTTCCCCTTTGCCCCTTTTCTTCCTATTTCACATTACCTATTATACATTTCATCCTTATTTACACTTTTAGTTTCTCACACCAGAGAAACTATTCGGTATTTACACATGTGTGTCCTATTTATTTCACTTAAGAGTATTGCCTCAATATGCATCCACTTAGCTATAAATGTCTTACATATATTTTTGAAGTTACTAAAACTGGATGTATGATTTTATCTTCAATTGTCATATGATTGATAGATTATGAATTTTCATGTTAGGGATCTATTTCACCTATGTGGTGTTTGAAAATATGTCCACATCTCTCCTCCCATCAAGAGGGGAAGTCAGTTTCTCTACGCCTTGCAACTAGTATCAGCCATGTGACTTGCTTTGTGAAATGAGATCTTAGCCAACACCACCCAATGAAGGGATGGACCATGATTCTCCACTGAGTTCTCTGTTTTGCTGCTTACAATCTTAAGATGCCAATTCTAAAAATTTAAGCTCACCTCTTGAGAGAGACAGAGAGAGAGAGAAAGACTGGGGAAAGTAGAAGAAGAGGAAGAGGAAGAGAAGGGAAAGGAGAAGGGCAGGGCAGGGCAGAGAAGAGAAGAGAAGAGAAAAGGAAGAGAAGAGAAGAGGAGATTCAAACATCCCAGATATGTGAGTGAAGCTATGCTAGGCAACAAGCCACAGTCAACCCAAAAAGAATGGAAGATTTTCTTTGCCAACCTATCAAATTATGAGACATAACACATTATTACCTTTCAAAAGCCACTAAGTTTGAGATTACTTTATTTATACAGAAAAAGGTAATTAGTATCTGTGAAATAAGGAGTCATAACACCATGAACATCTGAGTGTTGTGAAACACTCAAATTCTCTATATTTTAATTAAGGTTATATCTACTTTATAAATGAATAATATAAGCCAAACATAAATTTCAGACACTTCTCTATCTGTATCTATACTTAGTGTTCAGAGGAATAATAAAGGTACAAATGACTCACTTGTCAACTTTGAGGAAAGTCTCTTACCTTTGGTAGGAACACACAACCCAGTAAGAATGTTTAACAGTGTCGATTTCCCAGCTCCACTATGACCAAGTACTGCAGTGATCTGGCCTTCATATATGTCAAATGCTAGGTCTTGGAGGAAAGCATGAAGGGAAGAATGGGAGAAAGAAATAAGGAAAGCAAACAATCCTATACATAGACATAGGTTTCGTAGGGAGCCTCTACACTTCCGACTGCATGGTCATGGTTTCTGACAGTCTAAATTCATGCATGTGTTAAATCCAATTAATACTACAATATTCCCCTTATGTAAATTTCAAAAGTATGTGATTTTAAAAAATGAAACAGGTTTTATATGCCTAGGTTCAACAGCATTGCCTGGCACATTAAAGTCACTTCATAATAATTTAATAAATAAAAATGGATCAGTAATAAGTTATTGTGTAGCTAAAAGCCGTGTAATCCACATATATTTTTGTCTCCCCTACAAAGCAAAATACATACAATCTTAAAGATGTCTATCAAGCTACGTTAGAAAAAAATATGAGTTGTGGAGCAAAGCCATTGGACAAATCTACTATTGTATATTATACTATGGATCTTTCATGTACATGTAATTCCAAAATTACCCAAAATAGAGATAATAGTGCATTTGGATGGAAAACTGATCATGAGATTCAAACATCCATTTACAAATAAATCTGCTAATTGCTCACAAAGGGAAAAATCAATTTAATTAAAGTCAAGAATTTCATGTAAAAATATAATTTTTTTTTACCTTTCAAAGCTTCAACATTTTTAGGCTTTCTTCTATATTCTTTTGTAAGGTTTCTGATTCTGACAAAATAGGAAGAAAAATTAAAGTTGACGATTTTCTTCAGTCTGTAATTCTGAGTTTGAGTGAAAGGATTGGTAGTTCTTGTCTTTGGAGCACAAGAAAATCTGAGAGTTTCTCAATTTCACTTAGTCATTATTAGATGTCACTAACACTTTTTTTTTACTATTTTATCTTGAGATAGGGTGTCACTGTCACTAAATTGCTCAAGCTGTGCTCAAATTTATGATCCTACTGTCTTATCTCCTGAAGTGCTAGGATTACAAGGATGGGCAACTGGGCCTGGCTAATTACTGTTTTCCACATTTGAATTAACAGAGGATTTAAAAAAATTTACCATCATAAGACCCCAACCAGAAAAGGCTTTGATATCATGGCTGTGGCTTAGGCACTGGGCTTGTCACCCAGCCTCACCTTTGAGCTGCATCATCTCCATTGATGGGAAGGCTAGACAATAAAGTAACATAGATCTCTAAACGGCAAAGATGTGTGTGAACCACAACAGCAAGTTGGAGATGACGATGTCTCCAATTTAACCATGATCCAGAATCTCTTAAGGTGGTATAAAAATTGAGACAAGAAACAAGTCTATAAATGAGCTACTTGGTGTCATTCCATTTGTGCCACTGAAACTAAACAGTGTTGCATGTTGCCTACCTAGCAGATGACTCATTGTAAACATTCAAAAGTATTGGATGCCATTGATTAGATGATGAGCATTATTTTAGTAGAAGAGATTACAATTATGACCATCAGTCCAGAGTATCAACTTGATTGGCTTTATCATCCACCCAGGCAATTGGGGGAGCACATTTCTCAATGTGTCTGTGTGAGTCATGCAGGTATATCTTTGGGATCTATTTCTGGTCCCTTGCCCCTTCCTTTCTGGCTGTACTCTGCTCTGCTTCCCAGCCACCATGAACTAAGCAGCTTTGCCTCACCCAACCCCTTTGCCATGGGGTTTCTGCCTTGGGGCCAACTTACCATTGACTGAATCCCTAGAACCATGAGTTAAATTAAGCTTTTCCTCCTTTAAATTGTAAGTGTCAAGTATTGTGTCTCAGTGACAAAAAAGCTGACTATTAGAGTAATTAACTATGGCTGTTAGTATAGCTATGGAGCCTAAGATACTTTATCTGCCAAGTTTTATTCTATTAGAAAAATACATGATTCATAAACTGATCCAATTTATGTTTGTTATTTGTCACCTACAATCTTTTACTACATAGTTCAGGATTC
Organism: Heterocephalus glaber; assembly: GCF_053883595.1. Classification (NCBI taxonomy): domain Eukaryota; kingdom Metazoa; phylum Chordata; class Mammalia; order Rodentia; family Bathyergidae; genus Heterocephalus; species Heterocephalus glaber. The sequence continues at coordinate 12,448,052 of NW_028258173.1, read as the reverse complement.
ATTTTTATTGATGGAATTAATTTCTACTTCTGTCTCAATCTTATATTTCATTCTTCCATAGCACTTCTGCTTTGCTAAGTTTCTGGAGAAAATATTAAAGAGACAACAAATAAATCAAAGCCACTGCCTAATGTGATTTTCACTGCCTGAGATTAAGACTGGTTCAAATCACAAGACAAAAAGTGTGCTGTTAACAATGGAATAGGCTATAAAGTGTAAATAAAATAGGTCCTATTAGCAGCCAAGAGCAATTTTTAGCTGTTTGCAGTGGAGTTGACAAGAGCAGGTCTGATGGATGAGAAGGGGACCTTGATGCCTTTTTCTTCCTTATTTGGCAATAAATGCCACTAGCTCCAAACAAAATGGAGATTTTATTGTCACACAAAAAGGAGATGTGCACAACTCTAAAAGGCACATTTTCTTGAGTTCCTTGTTTTCACCTCCAGGCCTTTGCTTTTCTTATTTCTTTCTCCTTCATCTTCTTTGTAGAAATGATAAACAGATGAGGAGAAAAAAATTAGAAAAAGAAAGTAGGTAATATAAATGACACGGGGAAAATGTGAATCATTGAAGCAGAGGAAAAGATGACGAAGATTAGAGAAGAAAAACAATAGAAACAGGCAGAATGAAGGTTTTGCTGAGTTGTAGCTGCTGGTATGTGAACTCTGCATTAGATGTCAAGGTTGATATTAAGAGTAACACCTGGATTTTAAAGGAAGTGGGGGAACAGAGGACAATGACAGTTTCAGATCCAGCTAGGTGAGGTTAGATAGGAGCCATGGGAGGGATTATAAAAAGATTCCCAAACTCCAGGGATTTAGCTCAGTGGTGCCACCGCCTGCCTTGCAAGCGCAAGGTCCTGAGTTCGATCTCTGGTACCAAAACATAAAAAATAAATAAAAATAAGAAGATTATCATGGCCTCAGTGTTGTCTGGAGCAGGCTCAGGCTGAGGATAGCTTCCTGGCCTCCGACCCAGCCATTCTCCACAAACCATGTAATCTATTACCTGATGGCTTCTTTCCCATGGAATTCTGTAGACACTGGTTCAAAAGCCTCATCAGAAAACTCAGACTCTGTTTCATTCTCAAGGGCCACATGATTAGCTGTTTTCTTTTGACACCAAAATGAGGACTTCAAGAAAAACAAAGGTGAATGTCGATGTCCATATTCATCTATGTGACCCAGACAGAATTATATGAGATCAGTTATGGTTTTAAGCATCATTGGATTAAAACTAAACATGAGGACAATGTCAACAAAATGAATAGTGTCTTAAAATGCTTGATGTGGACAGCAGTAAAGAAAAAATTATTAGATATTACTATTATATTTGTATTAAAATAACTAGCTTTATAAACAACATTTGATAAACAATACAGCTGATTGAATTTTAAAGCAACATTAACAACCTTTCTAACCTCACAAAAGCTGAAAAGCAGACCTAGCACATGCTGTGTATTATTATATAGTCAAGCAAAAGATGAGAACTGATTATTAAGCAGATAAAGTGAATGTGTTTAGGGACAGCAGCATAACTTAACAAAACCATGTAATAGATCTTAAGAAAGTGAATGAACAGAAACAGTTGATTCATTAAAATAATATGAAGGGCAGCATGATACTAACTCGCCACCTATACTGTAGTCAGAATAAATTTAATGTATCCCTAGGTTCCTCTTATGATGTTCCTTTCTTTGGCTGCAAGAAAAATAAAACTCTCAAGAGATATGAAATGCATGTAACTGGGGTTTCGGAAGGAATAGGGAAAAGAAAGAAAATGTTCCAAGGAATAATAGCTAAAGATATGCCAAAGTGGATGAAAGACACAAAGTCATATATCCAAAAAGCTCAGGGAATTCCAAGCACATATAATAGGAAGCAAACCATTTCAAAATTAAATGGCTTAGCTGGGCATGGTGGCACACACCTGTAATCCCAGCACTCAGGCGGCTGAGGCAGGAGAATCACCATGAGTTTGATGCCAGCCTGAAACTACATAGCAAGACTTTGTCTCAAAATAAATAAATAAATGGCTTAAAACTAAAAAACAAAAAGGAAAAATCTTAAAAGATGCAAGAATAAGAGTGATGGGATTCTTCCTGGTGGGGACAATGCAAGCTGAAAAATGGAGGCTCCTGTCATCTGCAAGTGGTTTAAGAACATCAGCTTTAAATTATTGAAAAAAACCCCAAAGACTTTCCACTTAAAACTCTATGCTCAGTGAACATGTATCTTCCAAAAATGAAGGCAAAATAAACAGCAGGGAAAAATGAGTTATATAGTCAGGAATACATCAACACTTAATAAAAATTATGTTAAAAGAAAAATAGGAAAATTACATATTAGATTTCCTCCAATCTTAAACTGAGGCCCAAGAAAAGACTTAATAATCTTCACAAGATTATGGTCAACAGCCAAAGAAAATAACTTATAAATCTACATTGGACTCATAGGGAAATGTCTTTCCTCAAATGACACTATTTATTGTAGAATGAATGGGAAGTAAGGAGTCCTGCTTGCTATAGCCCTGGGGAAAAAACTAAATGAAGAAAAAAAAGCTGGGGGGGAGATTAAATGGTATTTTCCAAGAAAAAGAAAAATCATGAAAAATTAGTAGTCTCAAGTTGCTTGAAATAAGAGTACAATATGAATAAATATGAAATTTGAACACAAAAGCAAACATCTTTGCAATTTAACAGTGGAAACAAAAACAGCAGTAAAACATAGAAGACTACTTTTAACCATTTCTCAAAGAAATTTGTTCAAATTAGACAAATATTATCAGACCTTTTGCATTGGGTATTTTTCCCTTATATTGGACTACTTTTTATTAGTGGTGGGCAAAATAAAAGGTGAACATAAAAGTATATAATCTAAACACTGCACACAAAGACAAATTCAAATGTATATGCCTGGATATATAGCAAGTTACTTATATCATTTCATAAACATATTGGCAAAAAATGATAAACCAAGTGAAACGTTGTATTCTGAACATTTCAATAAGCCAGACACAATCATCATGTATAAGTTACTCTCTTAAATCAACTTGATCAGTTAACTAAATCAAGAATTCCCTCTGCTTTTTTCCTCTCACTCATTCACTTCTCTCCCTTTCTTTCTGAATTTACTTATGGCTTGTTGGGGAAGAGTCCTGGCCACTTTGTTTGCATGACACAGTGTCTGTCCTTAAGCATGGACAGTATCCTAGATAAGTGCACAGGTATTTACTGAGTACCTAGGATGTTTCAGATTCTCTCAGTTCTATCAGCCAATAAGACAAAAAAATGACTGCCTTTGAGGAGTTTATATTATAGGGACACATTGATAAATTGCACTAGAATAAAACTATAAATGTTTGATTGAGTCCTCTTCCTATTTTAGTCTGGTTCACATCATAACCATCTTGGAAGTTCTGAAAATACAGATGGCTTGGTGCTGCTCCCAGACAATGGGATCAGAATGTCTAGGGTTGAACTGATTTTGGTTTTTCCTTAAACTTCTTGCAACAACACCAATAAAACTGGAGGACATTATGTTAAGTCAAACAATCCAGGCACGGTAAGAAAAACACCATGTGGTCTGATTTCTTTTGGAATTGAAAAAGTTGAAATAAGAGAAGCATACAGTACAATGGAGGTTACTGGGGGCTGGGAGGGCAGAATAGAGTTGGGGAGATGTTGGTCAAAAGATACAAAATTTCAGTCAGACAAGAGGAATACGTTCAAGAGATCCTACCCCATGGTGGCTGTACTTAATGGCAAAGTGTCACAGTGAAAATTGCTGAGAGTAGATTTTAAGTCTTCTCACCACAAAAAAGGATACGAGGTAATGCATATGCTGATTAGCTTGGTTTAGCCATTCCACAATTAAACATATTTCATAATTTCATGTTGTGCAGGATAAATATATAAACTATTGGTTAAACCAAAAAAATAGCAAAGTTCCTGGGTAATTCTGGTATGCAAGCAGAAATTAGAACTGCTGAGTTTTAAGTAACTACAAATTTCTATGGTTAAGAGTAAAGTCAGAGAGCATTTAGGAATCAAATGTCCTAAATGTATAAAAGAGAAAGAGACAGAGGAAATGCTAAACATACACTTAATTCACTAAAGAGCTATTGATTCTGTACACAAAATTCATATTTCAATCTTGAGCAGTTAAATTGCAAAAGAGAATAAAAGAAATAATTTTGCTGCACTGGTGGCTATGATCATCTCCTTCCTGTCAATGCATAAGTTCTTGAAATATAGGTAATACATGTGTAGAAGAAAATTCATAACTGTAAAAAGCATGTTAAGTTTTATTGTGCTACTACTTACTTGGCAAAATTTTTTCAAAGTAAAACGTCAATGCCAGATAGAATAAACTATCAAGGAACAACATGAAAATTGTAGCTATGATTAGATTTGGGTCACCCATTGAGTCTGCATTAGAATTCATATCAAATTCCAAGTGTAAGAGCTGAAAATTAAAAATAAACCAATAAATGCAAGCAACTTAACTCTTAATTCTTTTAAAATTTAGCTACAATATAGACTGTGAATATCACTTTCTGCCAGACTCTAAGAATACAAAGTTAAATCGTATGGCTATTTACAGTTCTCTGTTGGAAAACTGGGACATGTCTAAATCGTACTGTAATTTAGTAACAGACACAGTAGACTTAGATATTACATGAAAAGAGTGGACCTGGTAAATATAAGAAAATCACAGACGAGGCAACATTTAAGCAGGTACTTACACAGAATTTCACTAAATTGGGAATGGGGATGAGGTAGGATATTTCAGGAGATGGCTGCATGAGAGCTGAAAATGCTGCAAAATTGCACTGTGCACTTAAGGAAAGGTCAATGGAAAAACATTGCCTGATCCGTATTTCTCAAGAAAGGAGCACTATTAATTTGTTATAAGCACAAGACAATTTATTGACCTTACTGTATGTTGGGGGGGCAGAAATGGTCTCTTCATCATACAAAATTAGGGAAAGTGATGAAAAGATATTTTAGGAATGAAAAAAGTATCTTTTAGTCAATATTTGACTAAGAAATACTATTTTTAACTTCTTTTGTTTTATAGTTTTCAGAATTGCAACATATATCACTTTTATATTATTAAGTGAAAAGGTTAATTGGAATAAGTTACAATTCAATTTATAATATAAATTCCATTTGAGGAGATGATGAAACACATTAATATTTTATGCAAAAAATTGTGAGCCTACTCTTCATTTTTTTCTGGTTACTCATCAAAGAACTTATTTCTAGATGAAAATGTCTTGTGGTTTTAAAAAATTATCTTTGTAGCCCCTTAAGCATGTTGTTCAGCAGAGGCAAAAGGCTTGCAAGTCTAAACATGGAACATGGACTATAGACTATTACATTTCAGAGGGAAATGGTATTTGGGAAATGTCACTAGTAAATAAATGCTCACCTGGGCCATTCCAAGTGTGAAGGCAAAAGGGCTGAAGAAACTTAAAATCCACTCCAAGGACACAGGAAGGTATCTGTACAATGCCACGAATCCCAGACCTCCCCAGGTGACAGTGAGAAGGAACACAACAAGGCCGGTGAGGAAAGGCTTCTTCAGCAAGATGCTCATCAGGAAAGCCAATGCGATCTACAATGAGAGGAGATCCAGTTGGTTTATGTTTCTTTAATAATTATTAGTAGTATGATGAAACAAAAGCTTTAATATAGAAAATTATGGTTTAAACTACACCTTGCATCACAAATTGGCACCACGAAGCACTACAAATCAAAGAGTACGCATCCACAGATGGGCTCATGCCAACAGAAAAGGAGTATGTGAGGAATGTCTTCATTGCAAACCAAGTTTGTTTCTTCGAGGGAGAGCTGGACAGAGAGAGATTTTATTCAGCAACTCACCAAAGACAGTCCATAGAAGAAAAAGAGGCTGAAGACCACCATGAAGCCAGCCAGGATGACAAATTGGACTGATTTTATAATAAATGCCAAGAAAAGGGTCAGAATGAAGACAAAACCAGCATAAAGCAAACCCCAGGAGAACCTGATAGGAAAACAAAGGGTTACTTCAGTATTTGATCAGATGAAAACAAGTACCTAGCTTGGAGACTAATATTATCCATCCTTTTGTTCACTCCTTCCCTCACTCACCAGTTATTCACGGAATCTTCTGTGATATATTTATAAATAGAACATGATTATTTGAGACTGAAGGAAGATATGCTTTTTCTTAGAATTAATACAAATAAAACACACACAAATTTCGTGAAGACTGGAGAGAAAGAAGTCTTACAGGTTTGGTTAGGAACTGTCTCCGCTGCATTCTAGCTCTGTGGCCTCTGGCAATCTACAGAACTGCTTTAATCTGCTTTTCTCCCCTTGAAAATGAGAGTAATAGGAGTGTGGATTCAATAAGACAAGGAAAATGCACAGAGCCTTGCCCCGTATGGCAATCCTTGATCAAATGTAAGATTCTTTTCATCATAGGCAAAGGGTCTCCGATATAAAAATAATTTGATACATTTTTATGAAAATAGGAAATTGCTCCTTATGGTTATTCTAATTACTTCTCGGTTACCCCAGAGTACTTATTTCTCCTTATATGGACACCTAATATTCTGAATATTTTAAAAGTCATGTTCTAGTAAGATAGAATGACCTTTAGCCTCTTACTTTTACTAAATTATTTTCCTTTGTCCTTGAAAGATATTTTTTCTCCATTCCTCATTAATACTTTCTCTGATAATCTAGTTTTTTTCTATACTCTCAAAAATGTTTAATGGACATTGCTTCTTGGCCTTTTGGCTAAGATCAAGTGTAAAAATGTTTAATGGACAATTAAATAATACCACTGCAAATACTACTAAAATATTATTATATAATTAAGAAATTAATGATACTTTATTATGGTTAATAGGTAACTTACGTTGCATTTCCTACTTTCAATACAGATATTTACTACTTTATATAATATTTATGACTATTAGTCATTTATTAATTTACATCCCACAACATGGCTATGGAATAAGTATTATTCCTTTCATGTTGCAGAAGAGAAACCTAAAAAGCAAAGAAGTTGATTCATTTTCTTTCATCTCAGAAACAGATAGAAGTTAACTTGCAGAAAGTTGATAGCAAGGTAAATTACTGCAACCCATAATTATTCGTATAATTCCCATTCATGCAATTCAAATTATATTTTTCAGGTAGAGAACGTAAAACTCTCTAAGTCAACCCCCCTTTCACCTGATTCTATAATATTCTGAGCTAGTTTAAAAATGGGCTAGTCTGATTCTATAATCTAATGGTCTAGTCTGAATATTGTATGATTCCAACCGTACGACACTGGAGAATAAGCAAAATGGTAAAGAGGGTAACAGCCAGGGATTTTTAGGAGTTCAGGAGGAGAAGAGAGGATAACAGATGGAACATACAGCAACTTCAGGACCGTGAAACTATACTACACAATATTGTAGTGGTGCACACATGATATTGCCTACTTGCTTAAATCCACTGAACTGTGTAACACACAGAGTGAGCTCTTATTTACTATAGTTTTTACTTATAATGATAACTCATTAATTTATAAATTGTGATTCATGGATTAGATTAACACAAGGTATATGTATTAACAGTGACATCGTCAGGAGCTGGGAAGCACACTGTCTCTATTTTCTGCTCAAGAAATGAAGCCTATTGTTTAGAATATAAAATAAAAAATGTTTCTGTTACGATTCTGACATGTCATATGATTAAGGAAGATTGTATTATCTTTTGATAAACTAGACTCTCACTTTGAAGTTTTATGTTCTTTCAGGTACACATTACCCAAACTGCCCAAACAAATGTTGACAGTCATAATTTACTGACCACTTGAGCCTTCTTGAAGTACAGGTTAGGGTTTTTCAAGAATAGTCTCATTAGGGACCAGTGTGGCAGGATATTCTTTCCTCTTTTTGCAGAAAAGGAAACTGAGATTTCAGTATTTTAGGCAATTTTCTCATGCAAACATAACTGTTGTGGGAAGGTGAGATTTGAATCAATGTCTCTGTTAATTTTAATGGTTCTGTTTTTTTTCTGACCAGAAACTGCCACTCAGGAGCAAAGCAAGCATTTATCTCAACGTCAATTGTCAAGCACAGTGGTGGCTTTTTCTTTGATGCCCTTAAAATGGTGTAACATTAAAGTGACCCAATAATTGTTCTCTCGGTCTGGCAAAAAACAAACACCTTGGAAGAAAATGTTTTATTAAATGTCAAAAACTAAATTCTCAGGGCCGGGGATTTAGCTCAGTGCCCCGTGCCTGCCTCACAAGCCCAAGGTCCTGGGTTCGATCCCTGGTACCAGGAAAAACAAAACAAAACAAAACAAAATAAAACTTTCTCATAAATCTGAAAACAAGAAATACTGGTTGTTCAATATTTAAAATATTGCCTCAAATGACAGATATACAATCCATTATTCAGCTCAGGGCAAAGTGTGGCAAAACACTGATAAGCATTACACCAGGGGAAATTATTTTATGCAGAATAAAAATGTTAGGATGCTATAGGCTTCAGTAAAGAGGCTTTTTATCTAGAAACCCACTTTTTCTGAGTTTCTCCACTTATTTATTTGTGCTACATGTGACTCACCAGAATGCTGGATCTTGGAGGCCCATCATTGTCATCAAGCACTTCATCTTCTTCCTTTCTCTTGTAACACTAAGTGAGACATAGTAAGTGAATGGGGAAAAACAAATAATACAGATACAAATGAAGAAATCTGTTATCTTTCCTTCTTGACCAATGAAGGGATCTATCTTCATGTGTTTTCCAGTAACTGACATCAATTCTTCCATCACTGAGTGATTTGTTGAGATCTAAACATAGATATCAGTGAATAAAATTTATGAATTCAGATGATATCCTCTCTTTTCTTTCCATGAATTTATACTGTGCTTGTCTGGATTCAATGTCAATCTAAATTTCCTCTTATATATTCTGCTTCTGGTACACTTGTCATACATTCTGATGCACCCTAATTTCTCAGACTTTACAGTGTGTTTTATCACCTCTATGCCTGCCACTGCCTGATCAACTTTCTTGGAATTTTTCTTCCTCATATGAAGTAGGCATTCTTCCCACCTGATAATTCAAGCATAAATATCATTTCAATAGAAGTTGTTCTATAGTATTCTAGGCTGCGACTCTTGCTTCTCTACTCACAAGAACTTAGTAACTATGCTGTGTTCTAATAATTTTCTTCTATTCTAATAATTTTCTGAGTTCATGCCTGGCTTCCTGGCACTATTGAATTCCGTTAGCAAAAGTACCTGTTCTAAATGTTGTTATCTCCATCTTTATGCTATACTTGGCTTATAGCTGAAAAAAATGAGTAAATGACTAACTAAAAGAATGAATGAAAGAGTAACTTAATGGGTAAGCAAATGAATGGCTAGAGCTTTTTATTTATATTTTCTGTCACAAAACTTTTGATATGTCTAATAGCATTAATTTTCTTTGAATATTAATTTCAGTTGAACATTAATTTACATTAAATGTTTTGTACTCACTTCTATAATGGCAGCATTTATAGCTGCTTGAAGAGCCACAAAACCTTCTGTCCAGAATTGTGAAATGCCACAATCAAAACTATCTCTAACTTCATGGCAATGAACTTTGGGGGGAAAAACAGAAGCATAACTTTAATTATGGAATGTAGTAGTCCTGAATATAAGAAACAATGGATTTTACAAGTCTCCAAACTTACATGCTTAATGCTTATATGTTGACTCAAAACCCATAAAAAACACAAATTCTAGTAATTATCCTCAAAGTGTAGAGAACAGAGAATTCCTACTTAAGAAATGTTCCTTAATTTCTATTTTATTCTAAGATTCACTCTGAAGCTTTTCCATATTTTCTTCTGTGCATTGCTGCCTCTCATTTTTGTTTAGCTTATTTTCCCTGCTTTTCTACTATTCTCAAAATAATTTTTATAATTATAAAAAAGTAGTAAAGCAGTGTAAAATAAGCCAAAATATAAAACAAAGCATTTGCTAATAAGATTACACTGCATATAACACAAAAATGTCAACAAAAGGAACTTCTAAGATAAAAGTGAGTTTTAAAAATTTGCTTAATTTTCTGAATTTTTTGTCTTTTTAAAATAATCTGTATTATAAATAATGAACTTGCAGGTAAAGGAATAGGAAAATAAGTCATCCGCAATAGACTAAAAAAATTGAATGCCAAGGGGGTGAAAGTCTTCTGGAATGAAAATTATAAAATACTGGAAAAAGGACCTGAAGAAGACACTAGACAAAGGAAGTCTTTTGGAGAAAAATTATTTTAAGAAATGAAAAGGCAAAACTACCCATTTATTGGGTAATAAACAATTATAGTTTATTAGAGAACAATTAGGATTAGAACAATTAGGATTAGATTAAGAAATTAATTGAACACATTATTAATTTTAAATATTTTTAAATTATGAAAGTATACTTAAGATTTACACATGATATAGGAATTAGTTGAAGAAATATCTTTGTATTGACTACCCACTTTAAAAATAATCCATTAATAGGGTGAAATCCTCTTATGTCTCTTCTGTGAGCTTGTCCTATTGCTGCTATTACCATCTCAAACTTTCCTGAAATTTGCAGTCATCTTTTAAATCTTCTTACTTTTTTTGACAATGTTTGTATTTCTAACCAGTACTTAATAAGCAATTTAAAATTTTTTACATGTCCAATTTTATGTCTTTTTTAGTAACTAATAAAATCTTTTACATATTAAGAATATTCACCTTTTCTGTTTCACTTGATGCAAATATCACTGTATGTGACCACTCTTATGATCCTTTTTTATGAATATAAATCTTGCCATGCCTTTTAATAAAATTTTATGTTTTCCATTAATGGAAATTTTTTACTTATAGATTTTCCCTCTCTAGATAATTTTATAATTGCTACTGTTGGTCAGTCTTTTCAAAAATGCTCCTCTGTCACCAATTGCTACCAGTGCTTCTTGGTTTTTCTGATAGTATATTTTTTTCCTTTCTACTGACAAAATTATTCTATAGTATATGTTTGATAATCACATTTTCTCAGCATCTAACTCTTGTGTATTGCTTCTTGCATACACATAGTGTGTAACTAGCAATTGTGGACTGTGAATTCACAATCAGAGAGGATCTGTCTTCGGGTCTTTTCTGGCACTACAGAGAAGTCTGAAGTTTAAGAACAGTTTTAGACATGCACTCAGCATGCACTCAATCCACTATCATTTTAAAATATGTTTGTACTTGAGGTTTTACGACAATGTAGGTGGTATAAACGAGAACTACAAGTCGACATAAAGACAAAAAGATGCTAAAAATTAGCAAAACAAATTTTTCCTTTGCCCCACCCAGAGCCCAAGGTACAACACAGAAGTTCTCTTATTCTTTTTCATTCTAACAGAGTGGTTTCCTTCTCCCTCTTCCCTTGCATTTGAAATTTAGCCTTTGGAAAATCCCAGCCTAATGTAGCTGTCTCCAGCTAATGCAGGCACAAGACCATGTTAACTTGTCTTAAAGTTGCTACTGAAGTGCAGACTTCTTGTTTGCAAAGACTGATAAACTGATAGAGCTTTATTAAACAACATTATTATAACAACCTGATTTTTGATACCCCTTTTCTTGTTGGCCATTAGAATTTCCTACCTTTCATGTGAGCTTAGCTTAAGAAGAATTTTTTCTTCCAAAATAAATTGTCTAACATTTCTAATCTATCTAACTTTCCTTACTTCCAGAAGTCACTGTTACCTTGTTATTGAAGTTGATTGTTTTGTACTAATTAATATCTCTACACATGCTGTATTGTATAATACGAATTGAAAGCTCTGTAGTTTTGTAGCTGGAAAGTTACCTGAATGGTCTTGGTGCTCCTTAATGATTGGGATACGAGATCCTCTGAGGAACTTTAAGTGATAAGAGAAAGGACTGGTAAATATGACTCTCACTACATCTTCATAATGGGTTGAAATGAGTTCTGTCATATTTTCTTCATCTGGAAAAGCTATTACTTTTCTTCCTGCCATTACAAGAAAAACATTATTGCTATAAATGATTTACTAAAAACAATGACTCTGGGAAACCAGATTCTATTCCTTCTAATACATTTGTTTTCATAAAAATGAACCCAAGTTACACAACGATCTTAAATCACTCAAAGTAAGGATGAGAAGAATACATTTCTAACATTCTAAATAACATCAGAAGGAATACATGGAAATTAATTTTCTTTCATGGTCTCCAATTAATTAGGCAGGTAAGTGACATAAAATATCATAACATTCCAAATAGACTATTAACAGAAAAATTATTCATCTAAAATCCTCAAACAGTGTAAAATAGCGAATTGTATATAGCCCAACTAGCCCTGATTTGCATTAGTGGAAGTAACTATACAAGTTTATTTTTTGCAAAAAAACCCAATTATGTATGATTAACATATCCCAGAAGAGTATAAAGTTCTTAAATAGTAGAATAGCAAAGTGGGTGTCACTAACATAATTTCTATTTTCCACAGATATTGTGTTCAACTCTATAATAAATGTGTGTATAAAATTTTATACAAATATATGTTAAAAACTGAAAGAATGAAAAGTGAATACTTGTTTCTTCATTGCAATGGGTATTTGTGTAAAAGGGGAAGACCAGACATCAGGCATTCTTATAAAAATGGATCTTAACCCTTAGTGCCTATCCTAAATCTGTGGGATACTTGACAGGATACCAAACATTTGTTCCTCCATCATCTTAAAGATGCTGTGTTGATTGTGAGACTAAACTCTAAAAATATGGGACATGGTAACTGTCTAACAAATATTATCATTGCATTTGCCTGGGAATATTCAGAAGCACAAGTTCAGAACACTGTGGACCTCAGCAGGACATCCACCAAAGACAGGATGTGTCCAACACATCTCAGGATGGGGTGAAGGTGGGCCTTCAGTGGACATTCACATCAGGACACAATCTGGAATAAGAAGTGGATTCAGCATTGGTAGGTAAGAGGTATTGTGTAGTGTTGCAAATTTAGGTGTAAGGAGTGCTATGATGTTTGGTGAGGTGCCACAGGAAGGTAAGTTTGGGACAGTTCACATCCACAGGTTCGCAGTGTACACTGATGCATGGACAGGAAGGAAAGCCCGGCATCATCTGGGAACTGAGGGCCACAGAGACTCTACATAGTAGGTGCTTGCATTTGTGCTACAGTGATCGGGAACTTCTGAATACGGAACTTGCTTTTTGGGGTCAGAATTCAAAGCAAATTTAATGGTTACATGGACCAGTGTGGATCTATGGACAGAGCTGTCTAAAAAGGGAAAAGTGGTTATATTAATTTCCAGCAACTTGTATGAAAGTCTGCAGGTCACCTAAGAACAGCGCTCTTTGAGGGGGATTCTGATACTCCAAGGTAATTTCAGTTTCCTTCTGTGACATTTTGATGCTCAAATTTAAATCACATTTATGGAGTAATCTTCATGGATGATTTTTTTAGGGTTTTTTTCTCATTTTATGTTAAAGAACACTATCAGATATGCATATGTACTTGTAAAAAGAAAAATAATCTGTGAGCTTTATTCTCCTGATTTCCATTCGTCCTTCTACTAAGCCTCTTGAGATTTAGGGGTGACATCACACTTCCTCTTTTCTTTCCATTATGTGGTTTGGAGGTATTGTCATGGGGACTGAGATCCTATGAACTGGAATATGAGAAAAGATATGCTTTTCTTCCATGAGTGTTGCTAATCTGATTAGAAGTAAGTCTTGAAACTAAACTAACAAGTCTAGAATAAGTACAGTTGGTAATTACGTTTTTACTTAAAACTATATGTGTCAGGATTCTTTCACTTATCAATGAAAGGTTCAAGATAAATAACATGCTATTGAAAAGATACTATAAAAGAGGATAAAGATGGCTTACAGTTGCTTTAGGATTTATACAGAGTGCTATAATTACATTAATCAAAAGTTCTTTGAACCAAGCTCAGTGTTATTTTAAAAAGAGAAAAAAAATTATGGCCAAGTTCTATTTGCAGTGATAATGCTCATCTTACATATTCACGGATAGCTACTCAACTGTAAAATAACTCAACTGTGGACAGGATTTGTTTGTTTTTTGTTTCTGTTTCTTTGAGACAGGGTCTCACTCTGTAATTTAGGCTGGCCTTGAACTCACTACGTACTCCAGACTGGCCTTGAACTCGTGGCAATCCTCCTGTCTCAGCCTCCCCAAGTACTAGGATTACAGACATTGGCCACCACACCGGGCAGGAAGAACAGACCTTGAAACATAGAATACACCTAGAAGGAACCTTCACATTTGAAAAGGAAAAATCTTTTGGATGTTAAGGAGTGATTTAATTTCAAATTCAAGAAAGGGCATTGATAAATGCTTGTTAGCCAAGAACACAACCAAACACCTTCAGACTTCTAAATGTTACTTGAACAGCAAGGGTCTCATTTTAGTATCAACAAACCCCTAAACACTCCAAAGTTTGAAAATCCAGTCTTGTGTTTCAAAAATCTGTACATAAGTTAGTTATTTACTTTGTTTAGAGAATGAGTGGTATAAGCACTCTTCTCCCTGGCTTTATTTTGTTTGCAGATAATGATTTGTAGCCCTTTTCTGTAATCAAAGGAAATTATATTGACATTCTGTATTACCTGGTAGTTTTGACAGCAAACATTTTATTAACTATAAATTAATGGTATATGTTTGTGACCAAATTAAATGCAGAAATTCCCCGATTTTATATAAAACTTACCCGTCATGAAGGAGGCAGAAGAGACTTTATTCATTATCCTTTGAGTTGTTTTATTGAAAGGTGTGTATGCAATCACAAATGCGGAATCATTAAATGAATCTATACGTCCCAGGTCTACAGGAGGCATTGATGAAAAATCATAAACTTCATGAAGTGTGTAAAAGGTGCACAAGATCAATAGTAAAAATGCTGAGTACAACCATTCCTACATACTCAGAGAGAAAGAATGAAGAAAATAATGACAAATAAGTCAGTCACAATCCGTTTTGTCATATAGCTGTGCTTTTGTTTGGCTACATTTCCAATTCATCTCCTGTAGTGTGTGCTTGTTGACATATGCGAAACACAGAGGTTGAACAGTGTCACTAATTTCAATGAATTTTCCATAGAAGTGAGGTTGATTGCTCTCTAAAGCTTGCGCCTGTGCATATATTGGATTCTAATGCATATCAAAAGCACTGACAATTGGGCTGTGATCAGAGGCTTAAACTTTATGCACCAATATGTTTGATTTTACTGTAAGTGTATGTGACACATGACAGTTCTAAGGCATTTTTCTTTAGAAATAATTAATACCTTGGTTACATTTCAAGACTGCAGGATTGAAAAGTTAAAAACTGCGGGGACCTTAGAATACTGGCCTGGTATGGTAGGTATTAGGCCTAGAAACCTGTAAACTACAAATAACAAATCACTTTTCAATTTTTTAATTTCCAAAGTATTTGGCCTTACAAAGAAGTTCACTGAATATGTGCTTAGCACAATCACAATTTGAACAACAAATGCTAACTAGTTATGCCTATCTGATACTTAAATCATGCAAGATTATAAGAAATAATGTTTTTTTTCCTCCACCCTATTGTATCAACTCTCTGAAATCTCTATTTTCTTAAGAAACCAAATGCTTATTTTAAAAAAATAGATCAAAAACTAAGTCCTTGTTCCCAGACATTGCATCTATTGGGTCAAATGTTTATCATTCCTTCAATTTACCATCATCTTTATCTTAATTCACCACCATCTTCATCTTAGCATTAACGAATACAACACTAATATTTAAATGCCTTCTTAAGCTTTTAAAATATTTATTGAATTTCAATTTCTGCCTTCTTTATTATATTTAGTCCTTAATATATTGGCTCCGCCTTCACTGCAAAGAAATGTGGTTTATTTTTCAGGGCCAGTCTATAAAGAATACTTGCCACAGAGGGAAATGCATTTTAACAGCACACATATGAAAGAACATAAACATTGCATCATACCATCAAAGTGTCCCTTTTCATTCTCTTTTTTTTAATCAAGTTCTTGCAAAATAGGGCCCATGTTTGTTGACACACGCTTATCTTTCTTTTCACCATTTTGCTGTTTAATAAGAAAAAAGGAGAAATAGAGGTTAAGATCTTAATATAAGAAAAGATTTTGTGAAAACAATTCATACCCTGATTACCCCACATTTCCAAAGAGATGTTTAAATTCTGTGAATCCAAATTTAGCCCTTCATCTCTCTAATGCCTTTTATCTCTCCTTCTTCCACATCTCCTTCTTCCACTGTTGACTTTTTCAACAGTGTATTTTCTTAAACATATATACATCTATTCATTCTATAAACACATTTTAATGCATTTGCATTGTTAGATTCTCTGCAATACAAATCTTTAGAAACTGATTTATTTAAAAACAATTTAAGAGATATTTTGTGAGCTTTTACAGAAGTCATTTCACTTATATTAATAGGATGTGAGGCAACTACACAATTTCATTTTCCCTGGGGGGAAAACTTAATCTTCATATTTCTTCTATGAAAATGTTACAATGTTAATATAGAAAACATACCAGATTTTTGGATCCAAATGATTCTGTTCTTTTTGACAATGTAAAGGGGATTATATCATAAATATAATGACTCTCTGTTCACCTGAGACAAGATATCTAGGTGATGAACCTAGAAAAGGAATTGCAGTTATTAGGTATACAATTACCAATCATCATCATCCTTCTTCTCATTTTACAGAAATTTAGTTCCACCTTCTCTGTTTATAATATAATACACAAGAGTAGATATTTCATGACAGTCATGAGTTGAATCAATGTACGTATTGATTTCACAAGTTACCATGGAAAGACCATAATACGTGGTGTGCTGAAGGTGGTGGAAAGAGTTTCCTTGAGAAGAATTCAGAAAGTCTTGAGCTGGATTAAGAACCCATGAGCTTTGACCTATCTTTTTCTGCTTCCTGTCATTGACCATCTGGAAGAATCAAAATGACGCAGGTTATAAAGGAAGTGGTTATAGTCTTAGAGGGCAGGACTGCTAAATAAAAACAAGATGAGTGTGCTCTAGTGGGAGAACTTGGGAATGGAGAGAAATAGTGTTTACTACTTTAGAGCCTTAGATTGAGGAAGCACACAGTGGAATTTGAGTCAAACTTGGGCACTCACCCTCTTACATACTCTTTTCTGATGAGGAGTGCTTCTCACCACGAGCACCACCTCAGCCATTCTATGTTGGGCACATAGAATGATACTATTGAAAGCAATCTTGGTTTTTGATCAGCAAAGAAACAGTAAAGAGAATAAAGAATTTGCTTTAGCAGCTTTTATAGCAATATAAAATTTCTGCAACATTACAGTATATGTTTAGTATTTGTATAATTATTGCTCTGGGAATTAGAAATAAAGTGATTCTTCACAACATGGTTTGAAGGATGTTACTGTGCAATGTTCTGGGGAAATATCATTCTTCCCAAGTTGACAGCTGGGAGAGTTGAGCTGCAGCCTGAGGAAATGGAAGGCCAGGCCCTCTATGGAAGGGCATGTTGTGAATGCAGCTCCTCTCAGCATTTGGGCGGTCCAGTCACCCTGATCCTGAGGGGCAGAGTAACATCTATGATTTCCAAGAATGTGAACCAATGGCACTTCTGCTGTGTGTGTGTGGGGGGCTGTGCACATGTGGTTTGAGTGGGTAAATGACTTTAGTGAGGAAAAGATGAAGAGATGAAACAAGTTAGATCTGGACCATCTTGAAAGGAGCCCCTGAGCAGGAATAATCAGGAAGTGGAAGTACAGTGGTAGATGAGTCCCTTCCTGCAACAGAAGCATCAAGTTACACTCAGGAATTCTCACTTGTATGAAAGTGTTCCTGAGGGGAAGAAGGGTCTTCTGAAAAGTTGGTGCACATGTCAGTCAAGGATCTCCAGATAAATGGACAATAGGGTGTGTGTGTGCATATATATATATATATATATATATGTATATATATAGCTATCTATTGATATCAATATACATTAACTTTAACAGAAAAGAGAGATTAATTGATTTTAAAGAATTGGGTTCATCCAACTTCCAACTGTGGGGTAGCAATTTTAAAATCTGAAGTGAAGGCTACCAGGCTAGAAACTGAGGAAAGAGTTGGTATTGAATTCTTAAGTCCAACTTTTGCAGGGCTGCAAGCTGGAAATTTAAGCAAGGCTTCTAGGTTGGAATCTTGAAGAGAATACCATATTCTCTTGGAGAACTTCAGCATGTGTTTTCTAGGCCTTCACCTGATTAAATAAAATTCACTCACCCCTGGGATAGTAATATGCTTTCTCAAAATCTACTGCCTTAAATATTAAGCTAAGAAAAGTACCACTTTTGCAACGTTTACACTAGTATTTGACCAAACAACTGAGTACCAAAACTTGGCCAGGTTGACACACAAAAATAACCATCAAAGTGTGGGACTTTATACAAATTTTTTTGCAGCAGACACTGTATGTATTTCCCAAGAGGAAAAGTTTCAGTGCATGGTTGATTTTTACGTCTTCTAATAACCCCAATCAACGACTCCTACACAAATATGACGTGCTTGGCATTTCCTGGAAAGTTTGTCTATAAAGAAGAACAAATGTTTATAATATATTCATAAAAGGTTATAATTGCATAAGAAAATAGATTTCTTAGCCTGAATTACAAAAAATATTATTTTATAAAGAACATTAATTTTATGCAAAGCATGACAGGGATGGCTTATATAAATGAAACAGGACTTTAAGGCACAAAACCTGCATCTCCATGCTGACCTATGTCAATTGGCTCTTACATCTTGAAATTAGCTGAAAGTGACCTCTTTTTGTTTTCCATGTGGCTGCAGAATGGCCAGCATAGTTTTTCTGCAACATTGTCACAGAGATAGGAGTAGTGTGTCCCTGTCCAAAGCCCTCGTCTCAGGCATGAGATAGAATCATACACTGGGTGGTGCTATTTCCTAGAGTCAGTGATCAGGCAAGGAGTGCAGGGACAATTTTCAGTGGGAAGCACTTGGCCACTGCAGGCTCAGAGGGTATCATCAGACCAGGAACCTGCACATGGCTGGTTAGCAAGATTAAGAGGCAAGTCTAGTAGAAGCAGGTGATGGAGACAACAGGACAGAAAGCCTACAGAATGACAGCTAGATAGAGGAGGAAATTCAAGAAAAAAAGCCTCAGGTCAGGACGTCCAGGACTCCCATGGGTTGCTTCTGGTATTGTAGATGTTCTTGAGGAGATTGTTGGGCAGGGTGAATCTGCCAAAGGGGTGATCTCCCGATTATGAAATCAGTCACAGCCCAGTGTAGCCTGACAAACTGAGCTGGATTCCCAAGTAAATCAGTCTTAGTGTGTAACCAAGTGCCTTAAACTCTTCTGTGTTCACTTTTCTTCCCTGATTCATATATGCTTTTACATTGAATATATGCTTTCTGAACAAAAAGTAAAGCATAGTCTTGTTATGATAAATTTCATAGTTTACTTCTAACTGTAAAGATGCTGATTTTTCTTCTGCCATGCTAATGTTAAAATCAGAAGAAAACCTTTTGTTTCACCACAACAAAGGAAAACTGTTGATTACAAACAACTCACAATGGCAAAGGAAGTGGACCTGAAATTGAACAGTTGTAATAAACAGTACACATTTCTCAATCTGACTTGCACATTTATATTCCAAGAGTAAAAGATGCAGGGATATATCTTCCATTTCAAAAATATCAGTCTGAGACTGAGAGGCAGAAACAATAAAAACATTTCTCTAAATATTAACAGTAAATACTCTCACAGAGTAAATACATACAAAATCCTGCAAATTGCCATGTAATAAAATCATACACTGTATAATTACATTAGCAAAGGCATTCACATTCAGAGTCACACATCAAATACAGCCAAATCTTTCAGTTTCTTATGACCTATCTAGCAAATTTCCAGTTAACTGGCACATTTCCTCATTTAAAAAAATCTCATGGTCACAATTTTTTAAAAGATACTTATTTGCAGAGTCCTTTTTGTCTGTGCAGTTTATCAGTTGATATTCAGAAATATTAAATTAAGTTTTAATAAATTTCCCCACAGATATTTGATATTTAGTATATGAAACATATTTATAATTGTATAATACAAATACAAAAATTAAGATAAACTTACTTTTGGGGTTTCTGAAGAAAGTGACCTATAAACTCAGTTCATTCTTGGGTCTTGTTTTTTCCAAGAAAATGGTTCACATTTCTTACTGGTCTATACATCTTTCTTATACTTGAACTCTGTCTGCTCTGAAAGCTCCCAATCAGACTGCTTTTTAGAGAGAGCACAGTTGCAATTTTCTTGGCTTGCTGAACATCGAATTCACGTGATCACTCTTGAACAAATTCCTTTTATTGACTTTCAGCCAGTTTCTGCAGCAGAGACCAACAAGCTGTATTTGGTTGGCTGGTTGTTTCAGGATTCTAAAGAGCTCTATTGCTGAGAGAATCCAGTATTTGTAATTTTTCTATGCCCCAGGAGAAATTAGCATACTTCAAAATATAAGATACTAACATTAAACAGTAAAAACTAAAAAGACTAGAGAAAAGGCTTTTATCTCTACCCAGGAGTCCTGGATCTCCTGGCTGATGTGTCTAGTTAAATAATCTAATCATTTTGAACCTCATTCCTTCACCTCATTTTTGTACAGTATTTACTTCTATGAGAGTTTCTCAACCTGAACACAATTGATATCCTGAGCTATATAATTCGTTGGTGTGTTAGAGGGTGGAGGAGGCAGTGACAGAGGAGAAAAGAAGAAAAAGATTAGAGGAAATGCGAAAGCCAAGGAAATGACACACCAGAGTGCTGAGTAGAACACTGGGTCATCAAGTCGGATGTTGAAACACCAGCAATGATGTCAGGAATTATGATGAAGACACTGTGATTTTTTGCCTATGTATTGAGTCCCCAGGAATACTGATTCCACAGGATAACAAGGAATGTGGATAATATACACATATATACAGTTTTGTTGCATTTGGCAAGCATGAGAAATATTTTTTTCTGACAATGCCCAACTTAACAAGTGAAGGAATAAAGAACTGCAGGTTCTGGTTGGGTAGTTTAGGATGGGTGTGGTGGAAAGTCAGAGTCGGAAGATAAAATGTGGCTAAAGAGTATATAGTCTAAGTGATAAAGACAATGAAGTTGGCTAGTTAGAAGGCAGAACATACTATGGCTAGATTTTGAGATTATAAGTTCTCTTTTGATAATGTAAATGAATGACATGAAGAATTGCCAGGAAAAAATTTAAAAATAGTGAGAAAATAATCAATTAGTGAGTAAGCTGAGCTACTCAAAGCGACAGAATAACTTAAGTTTAGTTGAAGATGAAGAATGAAAAGGGCAATAACAAATCTGGATTATCTGATACAAACATTTTTACCTCAATTTTCCACTTTTTCAGTTTTATTTATTTTTTCAATTTTTAATTTTATATTTTATAATCATTGCATTTCTTTTTTTAAAATTTCTTTCTTTTTGTTTTTGTTTTTCTAGACAGGATCTTGCTGTGTGGTTCAGGTGGTCTTGAACTCACTGTGTAGCCCAGGGTGGTCTCCTGCTTCAGCTTCCCCAGTGCTGGGATCACAGGCATGCACCACTATGCCCAGTGGGTACAGTCCTGTTTTTATTTTCATGGACAGTCTTTTTCACCCTTTCCAGTTCACTTCCCAAATTCAGCACCATTAGTCACTGGGCCTCATCTTAAATAAGTGCTCAACGCAAAAGGTCATAAACAAAGCAATGTGGTTCACAAAGGGCATGGAGCTATGTAGATAAGAATGAAAATCCAAATAAGCCAACCATAGCAAAGACTTTGGTCTTGATCAAACAAATTAAAATTTAATATACATTTTTTCATTAAGTTTATTGGTACATTTAAGGTATACAATACAGTTAATGTGAAATAGGAAGAAAAGGTCTAAAGGAGTAGGGGAAGTGGGAGGGATAGGGGAAAGGAAAGAAGGGAAAAGAGAAAATATGAGAAATAGAATATACATTTATTAATGTATATTCATTATGTAAGTCATTATCCAGCCTACAATTAGATCTTATATTTCATTTTACATAGCTCAGAGTATTAAAAAAATTAATTTCCATTGTCACTGTACTTTCTGAAGCTAAATTTGCAAATATTAGTCATGACCTGAGATACACCTATATTTTTGTAAACAAGTAATGTTATCTGTCACATTCTAACTTGTGAAATAAGCAAATAATGATAAGATCTCTGAGGTCCTTTACTATTCAGAATCCTGAGATAGTTGCTAATGGATGAGCTAAGTGTATCCTCAAGTTCCAGGTAAGGAAGATTCAGTGCAGAGTAAGAATTTCTTTCCTTTTAAGCTGATAACATTAACCTCAACATGAACCTTTTCTATCAAGATTCTCAAGACATGGCTTTTCCTTCTGTAACTGGTGGAATACCACCCCTACAAAGTAGGATTTCACTTTATTTCTGGTAGTTGTTGCTACATTTACTTTTGGAGATTTCACTATAGACCTCAGTTAATTGAGTACTTTATTTTCCCTCACAGAAATAATTTACAGACTATTGTGCAACCGAGGCCTCTGCTCTCTTAAAAATATTCAGAGATGTGAACTTCAAACAAAGGTTATTGCAATGTTTACATATACTTCTTGATTATTGATCATTTTTATCGCTAATTTACTAGATTTGTTCCATAAGAACAGTTTTTGTACTGTGGTCCAGAAACCAAAAGTCCTATAAAAAGGAGATTCATGGCCATGAACTCTTCATTTTTTACTTTACCTCAATGCAATAAAATTATCAAGTGGTTGATGTAATAAACAGGTCAACATAGTACAATTTTGAAAATGTCTTCAGATATCCTGGGTTGTCACACTCATGTGGGAATGGGACTGGCATCCAGTGGGTAGAGACCAAGGATGCCACTAAATGTTCTACAGTACACAAACTTTCATCACCACCCAAAAAAGAATTTTGCAGGACAAAATGTTAGTTGTGACACTGTTGAGAAATTTGCATCTCATATAAAATAGATAAATGAAGTATCACTAAAATTATCTATTCATAGTCATTGCAATGTTTCATTTATTAAGCCCACAGGATAAATTATGTTTGCCTTTTACTTCAAATGCTCCAAACATTTACTCAGTACAACAAAAGTCTAGATCTACTGTATAATACAAATCAGAGTGGACCCATCTGAACACATTGTGTCTTGGCTTAAATTGTGTTACCTCTGGCTAGCTTGGGTTCTTGCTTTTAGTAATAATGAAAATTAAAACTAAAGCATAAATCTACAAGGGTGAAAAGTTTTGATTGGAAAGTTAGAGGGACTCTAACTTAGGTAGCTGGAAGGGGCATACTGATACAGGGCTTCAGACAGGCCTACCCACAATGTAAGGTAGCCAGATTTCAAGGATTGGTTTGTGGGCTGGGGTCCCATTGAGTGCTATTACATTCTGGTGTCATAGTTCTGAAATCCTTTTGACTGAGGGGTGGTCTCATTTTCAGATGATGACAACTTCAGGACAATGGCTACAAACTTCATGGCAGGACTAAATGTCCTGGTAATCCTCCGACCTGGTGTCCTCAGTCTTAAACAAGGTGAGAATATGTAAACTCAGGGCTTATCAACCTTGTTTTGCCAAATTTTAGACAGACACCCCCCAAATGATTAACATACCTATATGCAGAACTAGAAAGAGACTTGACTCCAGATTAACAGTAACAAAGGATACAAAATGAAACCCAGAACTCGTTTTGCTTTTAGTTACCTATTGGTTATGTGTAGATCCAAATGAAGAGTCATGATTCATAAAAACAACAACAACAAAAAAAAACCAAACAGCTTTTAAATACCTAGCTGTTCCAGGAGAATCATGCTTTTAATGAAGAGCAAAAAAGGGGTTAGGATGCTGCCTGTTTCCATTTTTCTTATGGTGGTCTCCAATTATGTCATGACTGCATCGCTTGTACCCAAAGAGGTATTTTGTCCCTCAGTAAGTGTTTTATTTCAAGATAGCAATTTTAATGCAAGATTTTAACTCTCTTGCTTTGAAATTTCCACAGATATAATTTAATAAATCAAAACAAGAGAAAATTTATATGAGTGCCAGTAATAGATAAATTACTATCTCTTGGTTAGACAATTTGGAGATGGTTATAGTGCAAACAGGAAGTAAAGAAAGTATAAACAAGCAGAGTCAACACAGATAAACAAGTAGGAAAATAATGGTGGCACTGCACAATAGGATCTTTGAAAATGGGAACAACAGAAATGAGATGGGGCCAAATATTACAAGCATACATACTGATTTGTCAACCTGAATAAGAAATGCCCTACCAGATTGGATCAGCATAGTTCTGGATATGAAATTGCCATGGATAGAACTCAATAATGGCATATAACTCCAATAAAGGGATTTACTGAAGACAGAAGTCCCACCCCGGGTAGGGTTGTCTCCTGAATGGAATAGAAGGGACATGAAGGAGGAAGGCTGGCTTCTGTTTCTTTGGAGGAGCTCCAGCCTACAGCTTCACCTTGGACATTGTTTCTTGGCTTCCAGCGCAGACCTTTCAGCCTCCTGACATGGACTTGTACAGGACTCTGCAGTGAGCTCCAGGCCTTTGACCTTCTCCTGGATCCTTCATAGCTCCATCGTTCAGACAGCCCTTCTGCACTCTTCCACACCTGACTCTGGGAGCAGCCATTATAAGCCTACCTTGTAAATCCTCATATTTATATATCTTGCATAAGATTTGTTTCTCTAGTGAGCACCGACTGGTACACAAGGGTTAAGGGAGTAAATGAAGACAGAGACGTCAAACTTTCATCCCACTGCAGTCACCCATCAGATTTCTGAGGCTCAAGTGAAAAGTCAATGTTTTCAGCAAAAGCAGCCTTTAGATCCCCAAGAAATAATCTAGGCAACTGTTATCAAAACCTAGACTTCAGAGGTGTTTGAGAAACTATAATGTATTACCCTGCTGTGTGATCTTTACAATTAGTGATATTTAAGTCTAGTAAGAGCAAGTGGAACTAGAGGATTTATTTACTTTTTTTTCTTCTGTAATGATTCACGTGTTCTGTTAAACATTTTGCTTCTGTGATTTTATCATGGTCCCATGACAGGTTTGTTGAGAAAAGCACAAGGGTAGAGAAGTAACATATCATGCTAGAAGTGGTAATGCTTCATGGTGTCCAGGGGTTTGTTTTGCTCTCCTATCCTTCAGCCCCAGCATGGTGGTCCCTAAGTGTCTTAGTGGGAATGGTCACCCTCGTAGGGTTCTGTTCCACTAGAGGACTGGGGACAGCTCAAAGGTCTCTGGCAATTGCACCCTGCATGAGAAACACTTCTTCCAGGTTTTTCATCTCACCTTTTTCTTGGTATCAACTACTACATTAGTCGTTGTAATGCTATTTATTATAAAAACAACAGCAAATACTCAATAATCTCAGTAGCTTCATAATACCAAGTAGTTAGTCACGGTTCCGTTTTTCTCCTTCTGTCTGTTGTCTGTCAAATACTATAGGACACTCACATTCCTCCTCCCGTGCCTCCCCCATCTTCAAACATAGACACCAAGCCTCAAGTTTTCCTCTTACCTTGAACTTGCATGACTTCCCCTGCTGCCACTATCTAAAGAAACCATTTCCATCTTTAAGGGACCAGGAGACTAAATCACATAATCTAATCTCTCCATGCCCACCCAGATAACCTTCCGTGTTAATGTGAATTGTGTCACACATTACAACAGACACAATGGGGCAATATCACATCATATCCACCGGGTCTAGAGATTAGTAAACCATTTTAGAAATTCTGCTTCCCAAATAAAAAATATAAACAAAAATAATTATCTCGATGTTATTACGAGGCTTGCATACAATAGTCAATATAGACACAAAATTTAGCATATAATGTATTCTTAGTCTTCTTATAAATGAAATTAACATTGCCATTATCTTATTATGCTTCCAAAACTGTCAAATTTCTGAAGTTCTGTGGCCTAAATCTAAGGTTTTAATTTCTTTTATAGGACTGATAGATACAAATATTTTTCTTAAAAGATTCTCACTCAAATTGTTAGCATTTTTGCTTTGTTTTTTTAGCCTGAGAAATATGCCCACAGGATATTAAAGTGATGTGCTACACACTTCTTTGCCAGCTGTCATAATATAGCATTATATACACTTTGTCATTTTAAAAAAGTGCTTCACTAAAATGCTTCCTGATCTAACAGAATTTTCATGGTACAATTGAATTAAGTCTTAGAAAGTTGTGATTTATTTAGGGGGAAAGACTTTTAATACAGTATTTGCACTATTTGGCTTATTGCAAGGAACATTTATTCTAGTACCAAGGTAAGTAAAGTGAACTGTAGTTTTCAACAAGTGGTAAGTCCCCCTTTTGAAATAAGAAAGCTGGGGCCCTTTGCTCAAGCTCTCCTGTGAGTGGAGTGATGCCAGTGTGGTTTTCATGAACTAGAAAGATTCAAGAAACACTAGAATAAAAGTACAGGTTTTCCATATAACTGCCTTTGAATGTTCAGATAGCTAGAAACAGTAATAGTGGTAATAAAACAGAAATGGTACTACATTAAATGTACAATTTATTGTATTGATTTCAAGGTGTTACATGGTCAGGTGTAACACATTTTAAGGTATTACATGGTTAGGCTTAGGGTTAGTGGTATAGGTCATACTATATATAGGTATGGTAAATTAAGACCAATGAAATAATGAAGTTTTAGTCTGTAACAGAAAAGTACAACCTTTCATCTCATATATATATATATATGGAAGGTTTCAAGTTTGCACGTAACAATACATCATAATATGTCCCATTAACTTGGAACATTCAAATTTATATTGCAAACATGTATCTTAACAGATTTCAAATTCCTTTCATAGTCACAATAGAAAAAACAATATTCTACAAGCTAAAATCTGAAAATGATTTAAAAAAAGAATCAGAGAACTAAGAACTGCTTAAAAAAATGAAAATTACAAAAAGCAAAATCTGTGCCATTAGGTAATCTCTTTCCCTTAATGTCAGTATTATGTCTGATTGTACACTTAACAAAAAAGATAAGAAAATATTCAATATTTTAAGTTCATGGAAAGAAAAGTAAGTGGTCTTTGTATCATCCTCAGACACATAAACAAATATATCATGAATGCTGGTTTAAATAACCCTATAAAATGGGATGTGGCTGGGTGGCATGGTCTAATCTCAGGCTTCAGTGCCCTAACTTTATCCACCAGCCCCACTATATTATTGAAAAAAATTAGCACATGAGTTTCAAAAGTAATTTGTGCCATATCTGAGATAAGGCCTAGTAGTGCCATAGAACATTGTCGTAAAAAGTGTCATGAGCTTTAAGAGAAGCAGAGCATGAAGCTTTAGGGCTCCTCCTGTGGGAGGAGCTTCCACTTCACAGAGGGATCCAGTTCCTCTTCAAAGTCATACAGTTCCTGCTCTTTGGAGAGCTCCAGGAAAAGCTGTAATGGAAGAAAAAACATAAAGGAGAGGGATGTCAGGCTGCCTTCTATGGCATCAACCATGTGCACAAGGTAGCCTTTGTGGGCACTTGGATTTCATGGGTGACAGAAGATCACTGAGATGGACCCACCTGCTCCAGGGTGGACTGCGAGAGGCTGTACTCCTCCAGGTCAAAGCTCTGTTTAACTGCACAAGGATGAATATACATTAGGTGCTTATATATTTTTTATTTGGAGAATTTTACTTTGTCAAGGTCAAAACATTGACCTTAAATATAAAATATCTGATCACAAATATTTTTGTACTAAATATGGGAATCCAAATGCACTATAAATAGTTCAGTAGGATGGAAATACTGTCCCACTTTCTTAGAGTTTTGATGGAAGCACCAGAAGATTGGAAAACTCTATTAGAA
Organism: Heterocephalus glaber; assembly: GCF_053883595.1. Classification (NCBI taxonomy): domain Eukaryota; kingdom Metazoa; phylum Chordata; class Mammalia; order Rodentia; family Bathyergidae; genus Heterocephalus; species Heterocephalus glaber. The sequence continues at coordinate 12,420,038 of NW_028258173.1, read as the reverse complement.
GCTGCAGAGCTTTCAAGGAGGTGCAGCTAAGGGATGGTTTCCTCTGAGCTGGAAAACTACCATGTTTATCTCTTTCCCAGCCCTCATTCTTCTCCAGAGGCTGCCTTGAAATATGTCTTCTAGTAGATTCTACCAATGGAAAGCTTAGCAGAAGGGACACGAGACAAGGGGGGCTCATGGCATTTATTCTTTCACTCCCTGCCTGACACCAAGTGTATCCCTCGATGGACAGTCACTATTTGTGTCAAGGTGGCAAATTCTGCATGATTCCACTCCCAGGTTCCAATCACCATTTCTGTGTTTTGTACCTTTACCTAAGGCAATGACAGTCTTGCTGTTTCTAGCCTTGAGATATTGCACAGTTACTGCACTCTTACACAGGAGACCCTGGCGTCACACTACAGCTCTGATGATCAACTTTTGCTCCTTATTATCTCTTCTCCCTTCCCCTTTCACTGCACCCTGGAGAGACACAGAATATCAGCTTATCAGTCAAGAAGAGAAAAGAGTAAAAAGAGAGACAGCTGACCATGCCATCTTTCCAGCTGCAGATCTCCAAAGTAGGGCAAGTCTGAGCTGGGAGAGGCATGTAACACTCAAGTTTTGCTGGAGTTTGTATGACTCAAATGTGATCTGATGTAGAAGAAGGATCTATGCAGCCAGAAAAAGAAAGTGCCACAAGATGTGCACTTTGCTTGCACAGTACCGGGCCTAGTCAACTCCATAAAGTCCATATTGCTGCTGAGAATGTAATGATGTCTAATAACAGTTTGAGAAAAAAGCTCTAGTTCATGTTTCCGCATTTTGTACATTGTGTCATATTCATGTAACTAGAGTAAGAAATTATGGTTAAAAGTTTTTTCCCCAAAATAAAAAGCTCAGTTTTAATAAATTAAGCAGAACAGAAGCAATTGGGAATAGGAGAGAACATTTTTGAAAGCAGAAATATTAGGGCCTTTTAAAGAAATGTTCAATTGTATTCTAGGGAGGCAGTTTTTCTCCATCTCTCTGCTGCTAATTCATTACAAAACACATGAGAAACCACTGTGGAAATCCTTCGCGCTGGAATGATGCAAAACTGGCCATGAAGGAAAAATGATCAGTATGAAAAACTAACCCTTCCAAGGAGAAGCCTCTCCTTAGGAATTGGGAAGCCTGTGGTCTGCATGGTTTTGCAGATAGGTAAGAAGTCAGAAAGTACAGCTCAAGAGCTCCAGGGAAAATATGTGACTCACTGGGGTTAGTACCCGGACACTGATACGACAGGCAGAAGCTACGCTGAGTGAGATCAATGCAATCTGTGAAAAGCAAATGCAGTGCCTAAAAAGAGCCACAGATTAGCTCACTCAAACAGAGAGGAACCATCTCACCAGTGTCAAATGCTACCCAAGAAGACCTCAAAACAAAAAACAAATTTCTGTTTTTCTGTTTGTTTACGTTTTGGGACACTCCAGCCTTGAATGTCAGTGGTCTCTTTCCTCCAGAGCTTTGTTGGGCCAGGGCAACCTCAGCTCCAATAACAGTTCAGTCAGATCATTCTTTCTTGTGGGGACTGACTGTGCAGTGTGGAGTGTCTAACATCAAGCCTGGCCTCCGTTCACTCGAAGACTGCTGCACCCTGTCTCCCTACCTCTAGGACTAATTATCCCCACACTTGGTCAAATCACCCCTTTTCACAAACCATTGCCTTGGAAGTCTTAGTAATTTATTTATGGTAAAAAAATTACAATTCTAGGTTTATGTGTTTTTTAATTCTGGTTTGCGTTTCTTCTATTTCTCAAAGTCTGATCTCTAAACAATCACTTACCGATCTCTAATTTGGAGAAAGTCTGTGATAAAGGTTGTACATCTTCAACAGGCAACTTGTAGACCATCAGAGAGGAGTACCTGAAAAGTGAATAATGAGGCTGAGCTCCAGATTCCAAGGTCACAACCTCCATTGGTGCATGTCTTAAACAGAGAATAATCTTGAGAATAATCTCTTGAAACATACATGTATGTATGGTCTTGGAGACAACCATAGAGGTATAAATGCTCTTTGATCAACTAGAGGTCAATCTACTAAGAGGAGAATTGGGAGACAGGGGAAGAAATCAATAGCATGAAGCCTTAAGAATGAAGCAAACAGGACTACTTTTCCATGGCCTTAACATGAAGATAAAACCATTTAAGTAAATATTACTTAACCTATTAACCTACCTGAGCCTTAACTGGTATTACCGAAGATAATAAAAATTCTAGGAGTTACAATCCACTGAGCTTTGACTGATGCTGCTTCTGTGGTATGGGCTTTGTACAGGGAATCTCCTTTAATAGGGGATGGTTTTGCTGTCTAGAAAGGGCCACTGAGAAGATGGAAGCACATGCACACACTAGGACCTGGCCTGTTGCAGCGCTCCCATGAATGCTCATTCCCTTACAAGATAATGCTCAGTCCCTAAATCAGTAGTTTGCTATCTCATTCTTCTCCTGTAGTAGCCTTTAGAATGAGACCTTTCTCTAGTTATTAGAGTACTGACAATTAAAAAACAAAAAACAAAAGAATAAGAGGAAAAAGGTCTTCTTCCTCATCACTGTAACTGAAAATCAACCAAAGACCAAGATTGGGCAACACGTGTGTTTACCTTTCCTGCCTAGCAGCCTGGGGGAAGAGCCTCAGGATCTCTTCATGGAGGGGCTCCACCTGCGTGAGGGTCCTCACCTTCATCTCCAGCAGGTAGTCTTTGCCAAATTTACTCTTTAGGTGTTGGATGGAACCGATACACCTGGAGGTCAGAAGTGGCAGTCAAGAAGGTAAGGGAGCATACTCTGACCAGTGCCGTCCAGCCTCTGGAGGCCAAGGCCACAGCACCCCCAGAGCCAGAAGCAGCATCTCCAGCTTCTCACAGAGGAGGTGTGCTGTGACCTGTGGGTCCAGGGTCGGTCTGCAGAGCCCTCACCTCAGCCTCCCGGACACCATGATGGCTATGCGATCACAAACAGCCTCGGCCTCCGCCATGTAATGGGTCGTCAGGAGGGCGCCCCTCTCCGCGTGTCTAAAGGTGGCCCTGATTGCCTGCCTAGAATTAGGTTAAAGGAAAATAAATAAAAGTACTGTCCAAGGTAGGGTAGAAATTTTTAAAAAGAAATTTCCCTTTTCACACATATGCAACAGTTAATGAATTCAGAGTAGACTCAAACCAGGATGATGGTAGGGATAAGAAGCAGAGAAATAACCAAATTATTGGTTATAATTTGGCAACTGGTTTGGGCTGAACATACAATATGGTATTGGGTAAAAGTTATTTAGCAACTTTCTGAGTTTGAACAGTGTTTCTGAGAAGGCAGATGGAAGACAGAAAGTGGAACTTACTAAAATGTGTGATAATCACAACAAGTACTAAAAGGTACAAAATGGCAGAAATTTCCTAAAATAATTAAAGAATATATTGAGGATTTGGAATGTTTCCTTTACTCTCCATATGAGTTTTATGTTAGGTGATGTTGCAGAAAGAGTTAAAGTTTAGTAACTGATTGATTTGACTATGCCCCATGCATACCCAGAAGACTTATGAAGAAAATAAAATTCTTAGAATGGATATTTAGTTGAAAGAGTATATCTTTTTCTCCTCAATAAAAACTGATCGTAGGGCTATTTTTTCCTTAATGTTGCTTTTTTTCATAGTGGATGAGTGACTTATCCTTTTTCAGTAAATAATGATTTTGAAGGCATTTACTAAAGGAGCCATTAATACACATAGGGGCTACACATGTATTTCCTCACCACATCTGCTGCTGGCCCTCGGGGTCCATCCCAGTGGATGGCTCATCCAGAAGCACCACTGATGGGTTTCCCAGGATGCTCAGCACAAAGCACAGCTGGAACAAGAGGGACAGCCTGTCAGCGCCAGGCTGTGGGTGAATAGAGCCACACCAAGCCCTTGTATACCTTTCTCTTTATTCCCTCTGACAAGGTCTTCACAGGTGTCTTCAGCTGGTCCTGCAGCTTGAGGGCTTCCACCAACCTGAAGGAAACAGAGTGAATCAAACTTCATTACCCAGGAGCAATGAGGATTGGATGTAGGAGAACAAGCAAATCAAAACATTATAGTGGAGAAAAGTAAAGAGTCACCAGGATGGTCACTAACTGTGAAACCATTGAGGATATGCTACGGTTTAGATGTAGTTTGCCCCCTAAAGGGTCACGCATTGGGAGATTGGCAATGTGGTGACCGTAGGAGTTGGTGTGGACCTTTAAAAGATGGAGCCTAGTAGAGAGTCCTGAGGTTGTCTAGGTCACTGGGGTGTGCCTTGAGGAGGAGTTGGGGGATCTCCCTCTGTCTCTGGGTTCCTGTCTGATCATGTGATCTCTCCCACTCACACACACTCCTGCTATGACCCATCATGGCTGGGTCCTCATCAGAGGTTGAAACAATGAGGCTGCCCAATCTTGGATTTTCACTTTCTAAACCATGGACTAAGTCTCTTTTCTTTGAGAGTCATTAGCTTTAGGTATTTCATCATAGTAAGACAAAACTGAATAATGTAGATATTTTATGACTCTTTCTTGGATGTCATGCTCATACTTTCAATGGCTTCTTCCCATATTAAGAATAATCAGTAACCATTTTTCCTCTAGGCTTAGAGTTAGAGAAAATGATATTGATCTGGGTACTAGATGATCAAGACTTTTCCCACAAGCAAGGGATCATTTATTAGAAACTCGTATCTTTAATTTTGTGTTCTTGAGTTTTGTTTGCAACACCATTAACATCACATCCCCCCAAGATAAAATGCATGTGGTTCGCTCACGTACTGTGTAATGGTGACCGTGGCATCCCTTTTCTTCAGCCCTTTCACAGCAGCATATACTTCCAGGTGTTCCCTCACTGTCAGGTTGGGCCACAGCACATTCTCCTGAGGACAGTACCCCAAGAACTCCTGGGTGTCCCCTTCACTGCTCCTTTTCAAAATCACCTAAACAAAAGAAGTTCATTTTCTAGTTCTGTTCAGAATTGTGTGTGTATGTGCATGTGAGTGTATACTTCAGGGAGTTCCCTTCATGTACATACATGGGTGCTAAGGGTATAAAAGTAAATAAATACAAAATTTTAAAAGTTACTAAATATAGCTCTGGGAAAATTACAAACCACAATAATTTAAAAGGCAATATTTCATATTGTTATATTCTTCCATTATAGTTCACACCTACTACCAGTTTCATTAGTAAGGTTGAATTCCAGGTGGCTTATTTGGTGGTTCATCACCTGACTTTATTCACTGATCTGAAAATTCAAAAGAATAGATACTTGTTAAGGATTCTGCTTCCCCAGTCATAAATAGTTATAAGTATAGGATCTGACTAACAATAAGGCAGTGGTTCTCAGTCAGGGACAATCTTCCTCCCAGAGTACATTTAGTAATATCCGTGGATATATTTGGTATCACAACTTGTGTTTATATCTGTGGTGGGAAGGGTGCTACCCGCACCTGGTGGGTAGAGGTCAGGAATGCTGCTAAACATCCTACTACACACAAAAATTATCCAGCCCATTTTAAGGTTGAGAAATTCTGAACTAAATAATATATGAAAAGCCTTTACCATGATGGTACAAAGGAACCCAGTTAATTTATGCCAACATTCGTTATTTTTATGAGCCAGGCTCTGTGCTATCCAATAACTTAAATAGATAATATATACTCCATGCTTGCCATATGCCAGAATCTAAGCATTTTATATATTTTGAATTACATTGTCTTTACAGAAACCCTACATATGTTATGCGTTAACTTCATCATTACTGTTTTACATAGGAGAAAATGCACACACATGTGGATTAAGAAATTTTAAGAAGAGAATATGATGACTGCAGCTGGAATCAACCTTCAGAGCCCGTGCCCTTAACCTTGATGCTATATTGTCTCCCCAAATACAAAGCAGGAGAAAACAACTTAGCTTTGCCTCATAGAATTTGCATTCTAGAAATAGAAACAAAAAATTAACAAGTAAATACATAAATGGACTAATTAAGTCCTCTTCTTAATCCATTCAAGGAAGCAAATGTTCCTAAAAATAACATGGAGAATTTAATGTAGCAAAAAGTAGAGCCTTGTAGAAAGTTCTGAGGTTGTCAAGGTCACTGGGGTGTGCCTTGAGGAGGAGTTGGGGGATCTCCCTCTGTCTCTGGGTTCCTGTCTGATCATGTGATCTCTCCCACTCACACACACTCCTGCTACGACCCATCACGGCTGGGTCCTCATCAGAGGTTGAAACAATGAGGCTGCTCAATCTTGGATTTTCATTTTCTAAACCATGAGCTAAATGTCTTTTCTTCATGAGTAATCAGTAATTAGGAAAAGGTCTTTTAGGGAGGTAGATTTTTTAGTGATGAGGTGATAACTAAGCACATGAGGGCAGGGCACACCAGTAGATCAAGCCCAAAGAAACTGCAATGCAAAGGTGACAGAAAGCCAATCTGGCAAAGGGTACAGGATATGAAAGGCTGCCAACAGAGCCCATGCCATGCCAAGCCTTTTGCAGCCATGGTAAAAATTTTTGAATCAATTTTAAGTCAGAGGTTGTAATCTGGAGAGTGACAAGGCATCATTTGCATTTTTAAAGGACTGCTGTAGCTGCTCTGTAAGGTTAAAAATGAAAATGGAAAGACAATTTAGAAAATGCTTGTAGCAACCATCACCACCTCACAACATTCCTTCTCCACACTCCTTCTGACTTTTACCTGGTATCAAATGTCAAGAGCATTTTCCCTCTGAAATTGTAGTCCTTAGGTCTCTAACCCTCATTTTACCCAAATTGGACTAGCCAAGTAAGATGCATGTATTACTGGTTTTTTGCTTTGGAATTTTGACAATTATCAATGTTTTTCTTCCATATAATATCTATGCTCTTAATAGATCCTGAGTCTCTTAGCACCACCCCTGCATTATGACTGTGCTTCAAGAACTTCAATGGATTTACGGTGCTGTCTTCTGCGGGCAATTTCTCACCTATTACTGGCCACATCCTTGTATCCAATGGGCCAAAATGTGCCCCAACAATTACAAGGAAGTTTCTGTTGCATATGCACCTTGTAGAGACTTATGCAGTTCTACTTGCTAATGAACTCATTATTACAAAATGTCACATAGAATCTTTAATTACAACACATAAACAGAAAAGTTATTAAATATGAAGATTCATGACTATAACCACATGAGCAGGCCTTATCATTATTCTCACAGTGGTTTCTGGTGTGAAATTGGATTAGATAATTCAATTTAACAAGTTCTAGTTATAGATAATTCAACAAAACAAAGACTTCTGATCTCAGCAATATATATTTCCCTTTAATAGCTCTATTTTTTCACCGAGTATAGAAAACAATAGACTTTCTCATCAATCAACTATTTTTGGAATTCGGGAGAAAAATTTTTAATCAATCCTCTTCATTCAGTGCATAAGTCACACAAATTGCTTATGGACTATCCAAATGTTTTTATGATTGCCATCAATATTCATTGTAAAATATTTGTTCTAGGGAACATTAATGACCATATTTCTATGAGTTTTACTGACCTGCCCTGCAGTTGGTTTTATATCTCCAGTTATCATTTTAATCATTGTACTTTTACCAGCTCCGTTGTGTCCCAAAAGCCCTACAACTTCACCTGAAAGAAATAGGTATGCATAGATAATTACAACAAAAATAAAAGCAAGCCAGGCACGGTGTCACATGCCCGCAACACCAACCCTCTGGGAGGCTGAGCCAGGAAGGGTGCAAGTCTGAGCCCAGCCTAGGCAATAAGACCTTGTCTCAAAATAAAAACCTAAAAAAGGGATGGGGATGTAGCTCAGTGTGAAGGCCCTGGGCTCAATCTCCAGTAACACAATCAATCAATCAGCCAATAGCAAACACCGTTTGTGGACCCTAACTGTCGAGCACTATGTGAAATGTGCTATGTATCTTATTTCACTTATTCTCCCCCCATACACACACCTACTGTTTATTACATGGTTCATATTTTCTTTCTCAAGTGAGGAAGCTGAGACTTATAGAGCATACATAATTTGCCTAAGGTCATACAGCCTATAAGAGGCTGAGCTGGAATTTGAAACAAACTTTCCAAAGCTTGTTGCACTTAACAAGCACTTCTGTAACATGTGCTATTTTTAGGAACGAAAAATGTGTTACTATGCCTCAGGCAGTTCCCTTAGGTTATGAAGTTACACTACTTTACAATCTATACAGGGCTGACGTGTAGCTCAGGGGTAGAGCACTTACCTAACATGTGTGAGGTTCTGAGTTCAATCCCCAGCACCATAAAAATGTAAACGTTAATGTATATTTGAAAAAAGTAAACAGAACCTATATCATTGTTTTTAACAGAAAAACTGGCTCTTTTGTTGTTATTGTTGTTTTTTTGAACAAAACAGACACAGAATCTTCATGTGCAAAGCAAAACTGTAAGTATAAGTGTGGTTTCTAAGCAGGAAGGAGCAGCCTTAGTGTGATGACAAGTCGGCTGCCTTTTCTGTTCATCACTAGATAACTCCAGATTCAGATACTCTTCATGCCTTGGAAAGATCCAATCTTTAGAGGCCAAGATCGCTCTAATAGCAGAACTGTTGTTTCCAACCTTTTTTAACACAGAAAGAGACGTTTCTTGTGGCAATTTTTTTCTTCCCTCTGGAAAAGCAATTTTTCTTTTTGCCTGCATATTCCTTCCGGAGACAGCTGGCAGTGATAACTGGTTTCTGGAAAGACGAGACAATAGTAATGGGACATTATTCTCTCCTTGAATTAAGAATACTCCATACTCAGATTCCTCAAAAAAACTAAAACTAGAGGTTCCATTTGATCCAGCTATTCCTCTTCTCGGTATCTTCTGAAAAGAATTAACCACAGCAATATATGCACATCCATGTTTATGGCGGCACAGTTTGTGATAGCTAGATCTTGGAAACAGCCCAAATGCCTATCAACTGGTGATTGGATAAAGAAGATATGGTTTTTTTTTTAATACAATGGAGTATTACTCTGCCATAAAGAAAGATCATACTCTTAAGTGAAATAAATAGAACATACATGTGTAAATACTGAATTGTTTCTCTGGAGTGAGATATGGAAAGTGTAAATGAAGACCAAAATGGATAAGATATACTGTGAAATAAGAAGAAAATGTTTAAAGGGGAAGGAAAACTAATGGGGGGAAGGGAAGGAAAGAAGGGAAAGAAAAAAAGAGAAAAGAAGGAAAAATGGAGACGAAGCTTTTGTAAATAGGGAGGGATGGAGAAGTTGAAGGGAGGGAAAGGGAATGGGAAAAAATAAAAACCAAGCTATATCAAAAATTCCCTATGGTGAATGTGATCATAATGTCTACCTAAAAGGTACCAATAAAGTTCATGAATAAAAAAAAGAATACTCTGTACTCCTTTCTAGCAAACCTTTCTTTATTCAAGACCATGGAAAAAACCAATCCTAGAGCTTGACACTGTCAAGTGAATTCTCTCAAATTTATATCCCTTCAGAAAAGGGACACTGGCATAATATCGTGATTTGTGCTAGCTCTTCTTCAGAGAGAAGGAATAAAAGCATTCACTGAATCAATAGATTTAAGACACATACTCTCTCGTACACACGTATGCATATAAATACATACAACTCAGTTGAGCTGTCTCTTCCTGATTCCTTGCATTAAGCTTTAGTTGAACTACAAAACTCAAAATCGTACTTAAGTTCTATAACATTTTGCTGTACTTATCAAAACTATGACTTTGAAAAGTAAATTAACAAATTAATCTCTGTGTGTGTTCGTGTTTCCCTTTCTCTCTTAGCTCTGTGGGTACTGCATACCTCCTGAAGTCAAATAATAAATTACATGAGTAAGGACAAAAGAACCTCAAGTGCTTTTCAAAAATTAGAACTAGAAAGTTGCTCACTTTATCTGACAGCCAAAATGATTTGATGAAGAATATTTTTGTAATTTTTACCTCTTCCTCATCCAAGACGGCCATAGCATTTGTTGTTCTTACTCTTTCCATGCTAACATCTTCATCTTCTCCTTCAGGTTCTTCTGGGTTTGGAAAAACATCACTGCTTCTTGGAGAAATTCTAAAATCAAAATGGCATGATAGTGATAGGTTTCCAGTTGAAAAGCTTTTAGCAAAAGCAATGAATTCTCTGTGAACTGCAATCAATTATTTGAGTAGATTAACAAGGAGCACAGCAAATTTTCGTTCTGAAACTCTCTCATTCACCTTTGAAACAGCCTCGTTACTGTCAAAGAATTAACTGATGCTACTTATAGCATCTCTGATTTTTACCTAAGTTTAATTCTCCTTGATGGTTATGGTAGCTTTTTTCCCCCCGAAATAATAAATTAACACACCCTCTGTGGCAAAAGGATTTTGAGGCGGAGTTTCATGAGAACGATGGATCAAAACTCTCAGAGTCAGGGATGGTCCCAGGAAACTTAGGACATCTAATCACCATTCCAGTGTCTACTCAGTTATTGAGCAGGATCACTTCTTGGGAATTTGTGTCAGACTCACTCTTCCCTCACTAATTCCTTTTTTCATCACCCCTCACTGAGTCCTGCTAATTCCTACATTTCTCCCTTGAGCCACCTCAAATAAATGCATTTATTTGGCTTTCCAAAACATGTTCTCACATTCTACTCTGTCCTCAACATTAAATTTGAGCCTGATATTCATTTTGGGTGGTAAGCTTGGTGTTCAAGACATACTTGATCTTAATTTTGTATTATGTAACTTATAATACCTTCTTATTTTTCCCTGTTTCAAGACCCTCTGGTATCCAGCTTCAATTTCATTTTCATTCTCCTACAACACAAGCCTTCAAGTTCATTTCAGCTGCCTCCTCTCAGCTACAGGAGGAAGGCATGTATCACAACCTTTGTCTTACTGCTCACACTTCATTTCCTTTCTGGATTGGCTACACTTGTGTAATTGCCTGTCTGTACTTGCACATTATTTTAAAGATTTGACCCCTTGCATATAAGCTTCCTGAAGTATACTAGTAATATCACAGTCTGCCTTAATTTTCATTCTTATCTGTGCTAATGTGGTCTCTCACTAGATTACTGTATACACAATGATTATAATTCATGTTACTTTACTGAGTTTACAAAGTCTCTTAAAATAATCTTGGTCAGGTGGTACTTTTAAAAATTAATTTAGACATATTAAAGTATCTTTAATGAACGAATATTAAATTGAACATGAAATTCTGTTGATTTTTATCAACCTGAACACAGGGTCCTTTCGCAACGATTTCTTCCTAATGTGTCCTTCCAGACATCGTAGAACAAAAAGGAAAATGAAAAACTGGAAGTAAGGCTAGGGGGAAAGAATGACAATCAAAATTAACATCATCATAAAAACAAGTATTTCAATTCTGGAACTTATTTCAGGAACTGGATGATTTGCTACAACTGTATCTATATATAAAATTACACTTGATAACATTTCACAAGGCTAAAATAATAATAATATTCACACTATTCATAGAACAATATTCTATGAGACTCTCAAAGTTATTTTCTCTGCTATTTAGAGAAAATATAAGGTAGCATTACTAAGTTATACCACTACTACTCATGCTGCTAAGAATTGGTACTTCACACTTGGCACCCCATGATTATTGTAATGATAATGATTTAGATCAAAAAGTCACTTAGTGTGCGTGTGTGTTTTCTTTCATATGCCTGAAATGCTGTTTTTAATTTGATGCAATTCAAAGAAACTCAAACCATGCAAAGGCTGTGTTCGCTCATGAATAACGTTGAAAAGGAAATGTCTTCTTACTATTAGCAATGCCAGAAATACTACTTGAGATTCTGAAGTTCCTAAGTAATCTGCAGAGTCATAAGAAATCTGTAAAACAAAGAGAGTTATTTATTTATATACCCTTCCCTTTAAATGACCTTGCCACCATTTTACCTAATTCTCCCCCATGTATCAGGTAAAGTCAATTTCTGACTGTGCAGAATGTCTTCCTTTCTTCCAAGGTGCCTCAGCCAACTTGTCTGTAGGCTGAGGTGCTCTTCTGTGAGATACTGTGAGTTAGCAGGATTCTGGGCAATATTGGCAAGATCCACTGAAGCCATGGGCAATGCTGTCTTAACATAACCCTCTCAACTTCTGTCTTTCTCTTCCTATTTGTGCTCTTTTGCTGCATTCTTTCCTCAGAAACCCTGTAGTCATATTTTTTATTGTTCCCCTATATCTACTTTTGGGAATAATCACAACAATCCTTCAAACCAAATCCATTACCAAGAGTTTCATATATAAATGCATCTTTCCAACAGCCCCCACCTAAAGGATATTTTATTTCATTATGAATAAAGGGTAAAGGAGTCATTTTTATTTATTGAGCTGTGTTTACCAAGACTTTTCTCCGAGAAAATGTAAATCTCTTGCAATAAATTTCAAAGTATCATAGCCATCTATCATCTAGAAAAGATATTGTTTTCCAAATTGGTGGTTTCTTATGACTCTAACATCATTTCAACTGATCTTGTTCTCCTAAGTGTCTCAGATGACCACTTCCAATAATTGTACCCCATTCCAAAAAGAGCTTGGTGCTCCCTAATTTCTTCCCTCTCTGCCATCAAATTGTACTTTTCCATATTTTTGAGATTCTAGTGTCCTTACTCCATAATTTGGAGTTGGTTAACCCTCAAACCACCAACTTTTTGCCACTGTCTATCACCCCCGTCATGTCCTTAAATTGTGTCGGTCTTAGTTCAGAATCCATGGCCTATTGTTCAACAAGCCCTCCTGATATGGAACCGCACCTCTCTCTCCTTTTCTTTTTCTTTATTTTTTGATACCGGGAGCCAAACTCAGAACCTTGCACTTGCCGGGCAGGTGTGGTGCCACTGAGCTTCATCCCTGGCTCTCCTTTTCTTTATCAGACTAACCTGGCAACTTTTTATCACTGATTGAACCCAATTCTCTACTTGGAATAAACTAACTGCCTGAAAAGCAGACTGTAACATAAACTCTCCACTTGGTTGGCTGTGCTTGAAAAGTAGGGTAGACTGTCTTTCAGTAGATTAATCCTACTGACCTCACTCCCTAAAATAATTTTTCATATCTTTTCTTCTATTGTCAAAACCCCGCCCCACCCCAATTACCTCACTCTCAGCTGATGACTTCATTTCCCTAATAAAAGCATGTTATTCTCATCTTTATACCAGCAAATCACTAAGCCACTTACCTCTATATTTATGTACTCTAACGATGATCTTGTTAAATAAATGGAACGTTTCTGCGTTTTTGGAGACCAACCCTTTTACTTGTGCACTTTATTGTATATCCAACTGTCTCCTTGACATTTCTCTTAAGTTTCTGTGAGGAACTTTAAACCTAACTTATCCAAAACTTAGCAGAGAAAGCACTTCTCAGTAGGGTTCCCAGAGTGAGAGTTAGCACGAGAACTATAAAATGCCCCTTGCCTGGGGTCTCCATTGACCTTCATGAACCAAGGCCTGGCTTCTTCCTGAACAAGAACATGCCCCTTGCCTAAGGTAAGACAATTGACTTTCTGAAGAGAAAGACTTCAAACTTTGTATGGCTAAGGACTCTGCTCATATTTTTGCAACGCCTAAGTCTTTCTCTACTGGCTGTACATTTTATGATTCTAGGACAGGACTAGAATTACTTACCTCAGAAAACATGGATAGAGAACCAATCAGTGTGAAGGGTGGTATTAATATAGTGCAGAAAAATAGCCTCAGAAATCCATATTCACTTAGATCAGTAGCAACTATTGTGAAGATGGTGACCTAAAACAAAAGCACAGCATAGTGTCACTAAAGTTTAACACGACTATAATCTTAAGTGAAATAAATCAGACACACAAGTTTAAATATCAGATTGTTTCTCTTGTGTGAGAAATCCAAAGGTTAAATAAGGAGCAAAAGGGAGGACAGTTATTTGGAAGTAGGAAGAACTTGTTTAAACAGAAAGAGTAAAAAGGGAAGGGGTAAGGGCAGGAAGGAAAAAGGGATTGAAAAAAGAGAGAACTGAGGGGAAAAATGGAAACAAAGCTTTTGTAAATGAGGAGGGAAGGGAATGAAGGGAGGGGAGGGGAATGGAAATAAAAGGAATTAAGATATATTATGTACAGATTTTATAGAATTTAAAAGGATATAGAAAGCATATTACAAAAATCTGTTTTGAAATAAATTTGACAACTTCTAAGAAGTACCTTGGAAGACAAATTAATGAAACTAACTCTAGAGGAAATATAAAATTTGAATAGCACCTATTAAAGAAAGTATATTCCTAGCTTGAAAACCTACCTATATGACAACAGCAGGCTCATAAACATTTTAACTGATAAATTATATCAAACAATTAAAGCAGAAAAAAGAAGGAACACTTCTCCCCTCATTTTAGGAACTCAACATTGTGCTAATCCTAAAATTGGATAAAGATAATAGAAGAAAAAGGTATGAACATAGATAGAAATTTGTTTAACGAAACAAACTATTAGAAGTCAGATCTGGCAGGATGTAGAAAGTGGTTTTGTTATAGGGATGGCAGTGTTGGTTCAGCATTGGAAGATCCACCCCCAAAAGTCATCATTTTAACAGAGGAAAGGAAAAAGCCATATGATTCTGTCACTAGTTGGAGAAAAAGTATTGAACTAAATTCTACAGCTGTTCATGGTAAAAGCTATCAGGAGACTAGAAGTAAAACAGAAACTTCTTAACAGATTAAAGACATGTACTCCATACTTCCAGCGAGAATGCCTTCTATGAATGGAGAAGACACAATGCTTTCTCCTTAAGGTGGGGAACAGGGGCAGATATGCTTACTCTTTATCTGTCCATTAAACTTTGAAACCTAGGCCCCACCAAAATAGTCTGGCAATAAAATGACACAATTAGGATAGGATTGGCATGGCAGAAGTAAAATCTGTAGTAATGTGTCCTAGATCTTGATATTGTAATTTAAAAAATGTATAATTGACATTGTGTAACAGGAAGAAAAGGTCTAAAGGTGCAGGGGAAGTGGGAGGGATAGGGGAAAGGAAAAAAGGGGAAAGAAAAAATAAGAGAAAAGAAAAAAAATGGAAACAAGGTCTTTGCAAATAGGGAAGGGTGGAGGGGGTGAAGGGAGGGCAAGGGAAGGGGAAAAATAGTAAGAAAAAAGAAACTCATGTAATGGTACAAGATCCCAGTGATGTATGTAACTGTATTTTATACCAAAAATGTACCGATAAACTTAATGGGGAAAAAAGATATATTATGTACAAGTACAAATTTCCCACGATGTATGTGATCATTATGAAGGGCAAATATGTACTAAAAAGTAAATTAATTTAAAAACCAATCTGAATTACAGTCTGTTTTCAAAGAAGGTAATAATTCATCTCACTAATGTTCTTATTTTCAATTATTATCATTTTTTTTTCTTTGTGACATAAGAATAGGTCACTATTCTATTAGACTGAGTATTAATTTTTAATAGAAATAACATTCCTTCTCAAACTCACTGTGCATACAAGTCAGCTGAAGTTTTTGCTAAAATTCAGATTTTGATAAAAAAAAGTTATTATACCATTTGTGAATTTTTTCATCTCAAATTAGGTCACAGATATCCTTTTATGTTAAGCATACTGGCTATTCATTTCTAATAAGTGCATATTTCTTTAAAGAGATACCCAAGAATTCACAATTTTGTCTTCAGAAAATGTATTATTTTTAAATTTTGTGACCTATTAAGCACAGGCTACATTAATCCTTCTATTTTGACATTTTCAGTCTTGTAGGAAAGATTCTGAAAA